>NC_092151.1:37546416-37846416 GCF_045791955.1 Oncorhynchus clarkii lewisi
CCTCCTCACTTCCGGCGCCGACAGAGATGGCCGCCTCGCTTCGCGTTCCTAGGAAACTATGCAGTTTTTTGTTTTTTTACGTGTTATTTCTTACATTAGTACCCCAGGTCATCTTAGGTTTCATTACATACAGTCGAGAAGAACTACTGAATATAAGATCAGCGTCAACTCACCATCAGTACGACCAAGAATATGTTTTTCGCGAAGCGGATCCTGTGTTCTGCCTTACAAACAGGACAACGGAGTGGATCCTATGCAGCGACCCAAAAAAACGACTCCAAAAGAGAGGGAAATGAGGCGGTCTTCTGGTCAGACTCCGGAGACGGGACACCGTGCACCACTCCCTAGCATTGTTCTTGCCAATGTCCAGTCTCTTGACAACAAGGTTGATGAAATCCGAGCAAGGGTAGCATTCCAGAGGGACATCAGAGACTGTAACATCCTTTGCTTCACTGAAACATGGCTCACTGGAGAGACTATCCGAAGCGGTGCAGCCAACGGGTTTCTCCACGCATCGCGCTGACAGAAACAAACATCTTTCTGGTAAGAAGAGGGGCGGGGGCGTATGCCTCATGGCCAACGTGACATGGTGTGATGAAAGAAACATACAGGAACTCAAATCCTTCTGTTCACCTGATTTAGAATTCCTCACAATCAAATGTAGACTGCATTATCTACCAAGAGAATTCTCTTCGATTATAATCACAGCCGTATATATCCCCCCCCAAGCAGACACATCGATGGCTCTGAACTAACTTTATTTAACTCTCTGCAAACTGGAAACGATTTATCCGGAGGCTGCATTCATTGTAGCTGGGGATTTTAACAAGGCTAATCTGAAAACAAGACTCCCTAAATTTTATCAGCATATCGATTGCGCAACCAGGGGTGGAAAGACCTTGGATCATTGTTACTCTAACTTCCGCGACGCATATAAGGCCCTGCCCCGCCCCCCTTTCGGAAAAGCTGACCACGACTCCATTTTGTTGATCCCTGCCTACAGACAGAAACTAAAACAAGAGGCTCCCACGCTGAGGTCTGTCCAACGCTGGTCCGACCAAGCCGACTCCACACTCCAAGACTGCTTCCATCACGTGGACTGGGAGATGTTTCGTATTGCGTCAGATAACAGCATTGACGAATACGCTGATTCGGTGTGCGAGTTCATTAGAACGTGCGTTGAAGATGTCGTTACCATAGCAACGATTAAAACATTCCCTAACCAGAAACCGTGGATTGATGGCAGCATTCGTGTGAAACTGAAAGCGCGATCCACTGCTTTTAATCAGGGCAAGGTGTCTGGTAACATGACCGAATACAAACAGTGCAGCTATTCCCTCCGCAAGGCTATCAAACAAGCTAAGCGCCAGTACAGAGACAAAGTAGAATCTCAATTCAACGGCTCAGACACAAGAGGCATGTGGCAGGGTCTACAGTCAATCACGGACTACAGGAAGAAATCCAGCCCAGTCACGGACCAGGATGTCTTGCTCCCAGGCAGACTAAATAACTTTTTTGCCCGCTTTGAGGACAATACAGTGCCACTGACACGGCCTGCAACGAAAACATGCGGTCTCTCCTTCACTGCAGCCGAGGTGAGTAAGACATTTAAACGTGTTAACCCTCGCAAGGCTGCAGGCCCAGACGGCATCCCCAGCCGCGCCCTCAGAGCATGCGCAGACCAGCTGGCCGGTGTGTTTACGGACATATTCAATCAATCCCTATACCAGTCTGCTGTTCCCACATGCTTCAAGAGGGCCACCATTGTTCCTGTTCCCAAGAAAGCTAAGGTAACTGAGCTAAACGACTACCGCCCCGTAGCACTCACATCCGTCATCATGAAGTGCTTTGAGAGACTAGTCAAGGACCATATCACCTCCACCCTACCTGACACCCTAGACCCACTCCAATTTGCTTACCGCCCAAATAGGTCCACAGACGATGCAATCTCAACCACACTGCACACTGCCCTAACCCATCTGGACAAGAGGAATACCTATGTGAGAATGCTGTTCATCGACTACAGCTCGGCATTCAACACCATAGTACCCTCCAAGCTCGTCATCAAGCTCGAGACCCTGGGTCTCGACCCCGCCCTGTGCAACTGGGTACTGGACTTCCTGACGGGCCGCCCCCAGGTGGTGAGGGTAGGCAACAACATCTCCTCCCCGCTGATCCTCAACACTGGGGCCCCACAAGGGTGCGTTCTGAGCCCTCTCCTGTACTCCCTGTTCACCCACGACTGCGTGGCCACGCACGCCTCCAACTCAATCATCAAGTTTGTGGACGACACAACAGTAGTAGGCTTGATTACCAACAACGACGAGACGGCCTACAGGGAGGAGGTGAGGGCCCTCGGAGTGTGGTGTCAGGAAAATAACCTCACACTCAACGTCAACAAAACTAAGGAGATGATTGTGGACTTCAGGAAACAGCAGAGGGAACACCCCCCTATCCACATCGATGGAACAGTAGTGGAGAGGGTAGCAAGTTTTAAGTTCCTCGGCATACACATCACAGACAAACTGAATTGGTCCACTCACACAGACAGCATCGTGAAGAAGGCGCAGCAGCGCCTCTTCAACCTCAGGAGGCTGAAGAAATTCGGCTTGTCACCAAAAGCACTCACAAACTTCTACAGATGCACAATCGAGAGCATCCTGGCGGGCTGTATCACCGCCTGGTATGGCAACTGCACCGCCCTCAACCGTAAGGCTCTCCAGAGGGTAGTGAGGTCTGCACAACGCATCACCGGGGGCAAACTACCTGCCCTCCAGGACACCTACACCACCCGATGTCACAGGAAGGCCATAAAGATCATCAAGGACATCAACCACCCGAGCCACTGCCTGTTCACCCCGCTATCATCCAGAAGGCGAGGTCAGTACAGGTGCATCAAAGCTGGGACCGAGAGACTGAAAAACAGCTTCTATCTCAAGGCCATCAGACTGTTAAACAGCCACCACTAACACTGAGTGGCTGCTGCCAACACACTGACACTGACTCAACTCCAGCCACTTTAATAATGGGAATTGATGGGAAATGATGTAAATATATCACTAGCCACTTTAAACAATGCTACCTTATATAATGTTACTTACCCTACATTATTCATCTCATATGCATACGTATATACTGTACTCTATATCATCGACTGTATCCTTATGTAATACATGTATCACTAGCCACTTTAAACTATGCCACTTTGTTTACATACTCATCTCATTTGTACATACTGTACTCGATACCATCTACTGTATCTTGCCTATGCTGCTCTGTACCATCACTCATTCATATATCCTTATGTACATATTCTTTATCCCCTTACACTGTGTACAAGACAGTAGTTTTGGAATTGTTAGTTAGATTACTTGTTATTACTGCATTGTCGGAACTAGAAGCACAAGCATTTCGCTACACTCGCATTAACATCTGCTAACCATGTGTATGTGACAAATAAAATTTGATTTGATTTATGATTTGATTTGAGAGGCAGGTGATTAGAGCGTTGGACTAGTTAACCGTAAGGTTGCAAGATTTAATCCCCGAGCTGACAAGGTAAAAATGTGTCGTTCTGCCCCTGAACAAGGCAGTTAACCCACCGTTCCTAGGCCGTCATTGAAAATAAGAATGTGTTCTTAACTGACTTGCCTAGTTAAATAAAGGCGATTATTTTTCTTTTTAATCGGCCTTATCGGTGTCCAAAAATACCGATTTCCAATTAATCGGTCGACCTCTAGATGAAACCTAGCCCATCTCCTGTGGCCTGACCCTGGGCCTGGTCATACACCACAACACCCCCAACCCTTGATGAAAATGTGTGAAATCTCTGGTGATGTCCCAGGGATCAGCGTTGTAGGTCGACCGAATTATGATTTTTCAACGCCGATACCTATTATTGGAGGACCAAAAGTGCTGTTTGAATGAATGCTTACGAATCTGCTGCTGCCAACCACCGCTCAATCAGACTGCTCTATCAAATATCAAATCATAGACTTAATTATAATATAATAAACACACAGAAATACGAGCCTTGGGTCATTAATATCGTCAAATCCGGGAAACCTATTATTTCGAAAACAAAACATTTATTCTTTCAGTGAAATACGGAACCGTTCCATATTTTATCTAACGGGTGGCAACCGTAAGTCTAAATATTGCTGTTACATTGCACAGCATTCAATGTTATGTCATAATAATGTAAATCCTGGCAAATTTATCACGGTCTTTGTTAGGAAGAAATGGTCTTCACACAGTTCGCAATGAGCCAGGCAGCTCAAACTGCTGCATATACCCTGACTCTGATTTCACGGAACGCAAGAGAAGTGACATAATTAGTTAATATTGCCTGCTAACATTAATTTATTTTAACTAAATATGCATGTTTAAAAAAATATATACTTGTATTGATTTTAAGAAACGCATTGACGTTTATGGTTCGGTACATTGGTGCAACAACTGCTTTTTTATTATTAGTAGTATCATCAACCATGTGTAGTTAACTAGTGATTATGTTAAGATTGATTGTTTTTTTTAAGATAAGTTTAATGCTAGCTAGCAACTTACCTTGGCTTATTGCTGCACTTGCGTAACAGGTGGTGAACCCTGCCACGCAGGCTTCTCGTAGAGTGCAATGTAATCGGCTATAGTCCGATTACATTGTCGATTACCGATTGTTATGAAAACTTGAAATCGGCCCTAATTAATGAGCCATGCCGATTAATCGGTCAACCTCTAGTTGTAGGCTCTGAGCCCAAACTGTTTTCATCCATGCATATAATTTAGTGTGTGTGTGTGTGGGACAGGGATTCATAGAGAGGTGCCACCTATTGCTCCATAATGAGGAAGGGGAGAGCGAGAAATCTGAGACAGGCTTCAAACGAAGAGTCGAGTTTCACAACCTGGTGCAGAACAGGAAGCTAGGCTTAACACTGGAAGCAAACCAACATCAGGAAATGAACACATATTAAAACCTGTAAGAATGTAGTCGGCAAATACACAGTATAGGATTGGATTGAAATAACGCAAATGCATTGTGTGATTGATTGGTACAATGACGGTTGATACTCCCCATGCCTTAGGTGAGATACCTATAAGTCAGTGTGATTCTGTTCCTAGGCCATCATTGAAAATAAGAATTCTAGATCACTATTAGGAAGCTTCTTTCTCCAGCCCGAGGAGTGAAATGAGAAGAATTTGGTGCTCTGCTGTATCTCAGCAGGGTTCCCAGTTCTCAGAAGACCCTTACCTGGTTGAAGCTGTAACTATGTTGCCCCCCCCCCCCCCCCCCCTCTGTCTCTCCCCTCACCTTTCCCATTCCTCTACTGAGGAGAGCGGTGCAGGAAAAGGGATGAATATGTAATGTCAACAGTAATCAAATCTCCCTGTAACAAGGCTTACCTCATGTCTGTGTTTTGGGCTGGGAGAATAACGACCCCAGTTCCCATAGCTCAACCAGGGGTCACATTGCTCTGTTTAGCAAAAGTAAGGACTTCTTAATTTGCAAGAATATCTAGGATCTCGTAAATGAGATCATTTGACCCAAAATA
Organism: Oncorhynchus clarkii lewisi; assembly: GCF_045791955.1. Classification (NCBI taxonomy): domain Eukaryota; kingdom Metazoa; phylum Chordata; class Actinopteri; order Salmoniformes; family Salmonidae; genus Oncorhynchus; species Oncorhynchus clarkii. The sequence goes on from NC_092151.1 coordinate 37,551,966, forward strand.
TGAACTTAGTGCTTGGTTTTCACATTCATTACAGCTTGAAAAGCTAATGTACTTTTTCTGGTATGCAACATGAATTATTTGTAGGTTAAAAAGAGTGCTGGGCTTCCAGATATTGTCCCGGTCATACCTCTCTCTGCGTTGAGATTTTTCCCCTGTTGTTCATTTAACGTTCTAAACTTTTGATCATGAAAAAAACAAACATATACAAGTGAAGCTTTTAGCAATCACTCTTCAAAAACCATTTGCCCCAGAGGATATGAGATACTTGAGAGATAAAAGAAAAGAAGTAGTTGAGGCCAAATGGTAGAGAGGACTGGGAATAGACGGAGAGAGACGTTGAGTGATAAAACGCAGTGAGTGGATGATGTGTGTGTTATCTGAAGCTGAAAGTATACAGCAGCGTTCTATTTCTTTCCCAGCTTAATGACTTCCCTCCACTTACTATGGTGCTTATGACCCTGTTCCCTCTCTCGTCAATACAGCACCACCTGTTTCATTCCTCTGTCTCCTTTTCTGGCAATATTGCTCTTTCTTTCTCTAGCTCTCTTATCTTTTCCCTCTACTTTATCCCACCATCCCTCCATTTCAAATTCCTTCTCTCGCTCTCTGACTAAAATTCCTTTGTTGCTATATTTAATTTACCATTGATGTGTTTGGTTATCGTTTAGAGTTGAAGGTTTACATACATAAATCCAGGTTGTGTATGTTTGAGTGCTGGGAAGTCCTTTTCGTCAGTACTGAAAGCTGTCTGGTTGTGATTTATGTGGGTAGTCTGGTTGTACTCAGCACAGGTAAAGCCGAGATTCGCTATGATATACAGTAATTAAGCAATAAGGCCCGAGGAGGTGTGGTATATGGCCAATATACCACAGCTAAGGAGTGCCTGGATACAGCCCTTAGCCGTGGTATATTGACCATATACCACAAACCCCCGAGGTGCCTTAATGCTATTATAAACTGGTTACCAACATTATTAGAACAGCACAAAGTACTATTTTGTCATACCCATGGTACACGATCTGATAAACCAACATTCAGGACTCCAACCACCCACTTTATAATATATCATTCTATTCTGGTAATCTACTTTTTTTTTTTTTACTCTGTGTGTGCTGGGTTGTGCAAATGTGTTCCTCCTCCGTGTTGTTTCTCATCGGTCTGAGTGGCTTTGGTTTAGTGCTGTGGAGCAAAAGCTATAACTCTCCTTGCCATTCCATCCTGAAGGCACATTGGGGCAATGCCAATAGTCTAGACCTGTGGACCTTGACACACAGCGCCTCTGCCGCAACAGGAGCTGATGCAGTGGAGCACACAGGAACCACGTTGGATGGGAGGCTATCTTGGATTGCTGCAGTCTGCTTCAGCGTGGACATGGTTAGGGAGCTGAGATGAATGTTGGTGGATGAACTTGACTTCACATGGCCGCTTGTCAGTCTGATTGGCTTTTATCTAAACAATCTGTATCTTAAATGTACTACACGTCAACCCCCCCCCCCGAGACTCATAAACAGCTTTTCAATAGATGATCTATAAAAGCACTACTCAAAGTGAAATTCTGTTGTATCAGCTTTTTTAACCAGTGAGGGCGTTTTAGCCAGCATTAGCACTGTCAGGCCGTTTGAGAGCCCTCAATAGATTTGACACTGGGCTGAAAAATCATGTGGCTTCCATGGTGCGAGTGGCACGTGTTGATCACGTCACATGCTGCAATGTCAACCATGTTTTCGTTTTAGTATTGATATGTCTGTGCAAATGTATGACGCCCCTGACACATGGTGTTTACAGTGTTATTGACGTCACTATGACTGACCCCAGTCACATGTAAAGTCTTGTAAGCTTTCCAACCTAAATGCCTTAAAAGGGTTAGGACAAAGTGGTTTATCTGCTATGTATTGTGGTGTGGGACATACGTCTTGAGTTATGATTATGTGTTTCGGATTTAAATCGAGAAAAATAAAAGACTAGTAGTCGGGCAGCTCAGCTTGCCAAGGTAAACCCCCAGAGTCTAAAATCACACACTGTGTCTGTACCGTCTGCAAAGGTCTGAGCGTATCGTACAACATGGTGGTTTTGAGGGTACGGTGTTTTAGGAGCAAATTGAAACCGTATGTTGTCTTGAAGAGATGGAGCATGAATAAGTCTTTATGTTACTGGAGTGGTAAGAGTTCAACATCCGTTGGTGACAGAAAACTTCTAGAAGAACGTTTAGAAGTTCACCAAAGGTGATTGACAGTCTAGGGAACATGCATTTGCTACAGCACTTCCGCCACTGAGACGATGTCCTGGGATGTTCGGTCTGATACGATGTCTATGTGAATGTTGGGTCACCTTTACTTGTCATACCTTTTGACCTCTATCCTCTTCACCCTCAGGTCCACACCAAGTTCCACTGTCGCCAGGCCCACGCCCCAGGAACAGACACCTCCTGTCTCACCTTCTCCTACGACGGGACAACACTGGCCTCTCGAGGAGGTGGGATCTATCAGCCTGCCTCACTACCTACCCATTTCCTCCTTACTACAGTACACCACCAGTATAACATGGACATCAGTGTTGCCTGACTGTGCGTTCAACAACACTGTACTGTAGCTCTGTGCCTGTGTGTGTATACGTTGGAGCGAGTCCCTCTGCCCCAGCCCTGACCCCATGCTTTCAGGGGAGATGTCATGTCTGAACACGCATCCACAAGTCTGTTGTTTCAGCGGGGAAAGAGCTCATCTCTTCCCCAAAGTGCAAATAAAGACAGCCAGTCTGTCACCATCAGCGAAGCTGTGCAGCACACATGCAGATCTTCCATACACAGAAGCAGAGGGGTTTCCTCCGTCTTGGCGTGTGTTCTGTTCTAGCCGTTCGTCCCTCTGAGTGGGCTGTATGCTTGGCCCGCGATGCCTCAGCCTTAGATCATGCCTGTGTTGACTCTCTCATCAGGGTGCCAGTGTTCCTTAACCATTATAGTTCCCCGTAAGGTCACTGTTGCGTTAAGAACGAACTGTATTTTACTGTACATGACTGACCAGACTGTGTGACCTATGGTAAATAACACAGGAGAGAGTTGTGCACCGTGAAATAATTACAATACCTCTTGAATAACTTCCATTTTCTCTGCCAGGTGATGACACTCTAAAGACCTGGGACATCCGTAACTTCAAGAAGCCTCTGAATGTGGCTACAGGGCTTTCCGCCTTCTTCTCCATGTGAGTACTCCTGTCGTTATTCCCTTGATTAATCATTGGTGATTTGAACACCCTATATGGGATTTCCTGTGATTACTTTAATATAACTGGTTGGTACTACCTACATGTGCAGGGTACAGTTCCTGAGAACAACTGAAGGACATGACTTAAAAAAAAAAAAAATGTGCTTGTCTAGTATCAGCTGGCTGAAGTGTGGTGTGTGACTGTGTCCCGAACAGGACAGACTGCTGTTTCAGCCCTGATGACAAGCTGCTGGTGACGGGGACGTCGGTGAAGAAGGACGAGGGAAACGGGAAGCTGGTGTTCTTTGACAGAGCCTCCTTCCAGAAGGTTTATGAGATAGATGTCACCAACGCGGTGAGAAACATTATTTAACTCTGACTGCAACACTAAAAACATTCATTTATGTAGATTGCAACAGAGGCAGTATTGCAGACTTACCTAGAAAGTCCCTGAAATGTAATTTCCTCTCAGGATTTGGGGTTTGTCCTTGTGTTCCATCTTAAAACTCTCCTACATCAGTGTAAGCTCTCATTTGGGCAGGAAATAAGTCTTGTCTGTTCAGATTAAGGGGTTTAAGGTAATTTCCCATTTAACCCAAGATTAATTATCCCCAGCAGGGGTTAGAGCTACTTTACAACCACTACTGTGACTGTACAGGCAGGATAGGAGGGTTATCCTGGGGAATAGTGCACACTGCTGAACTCTATTAGTAAGTTCTGATACTGTAGATACTGCTGAACTCTATTAGTAAGTTCTGATACTGTAGATACTGCTGAACTCTTAGTAAGTTCTGATACTGTAGATACTGCTGAACTCTATTAGTAAGTTCTGATACTGTAGATACTGCTGAACTCTATTAGTAAGTTCTGATACTGTAGATACTGCTGAACTCTTAGTAAGTTCTGATACTGTAGATACTGCTGAACTATATTAGTAAGTTCTGATACTGTAGATACTGCTGAACTCTTAGTAAGTTCTGATACTGTAGATACTCCTGAACTCTTAGTAAGTTCTGATACTGTAGATTCTGCTGAACTCTATTAGTACGTTCTGATACTGTAGATACTGCTGAACTCTATTAGTACGTTCTGATACTGTAGATACTGCTGAACTCTTAGTACGTTCTGATACTGTAGATACTGCTGAACTCTTAGTAAGTTCTAATACTGTAGATACTCCTGAACTATATTAGTAAGTTCTGATACTGTAGATACTGCTGAACTCTTAGTAAGTTCTGATACTGTAGATACTCCTGAACTCTTAGTAAGTTCTGATACTGTAGATACTGCTGAAATCTATTAGTAAGTTCTGATACTGTAGATACTGCTGAACTCTATTAGTAAGTTCTGATACTGTAGATACTCCTGAACTATATTAGTAAGTTCTGATACTGTAGATACTGCTGAACTCTTAGTAAGTTCTTATACTGTAGATACTCCTGAACTATATTAGTAAGTTCTGATACTGTATATACTGCTGAACTCTTAGTAAGTTCTGATACTGTAGATACTGCTGAACTCTATTAGTAAGTTCTGATACTGTAGATACTCCTGAACTATATTAGTAAGTTCTGATACTGTAGATACTGCTGAACTCTTAGTAAGTTCTGATACTGTAGATACTGCTGAACTCTATTAGTAAGTTCTGATACTGTATATACTGCTGAACTCTTAGTAAGTTCTGATACTGTAGATACTGCTGAACTCTCTTAGTAAGTTCTGATACTGTAGATACTGCTGAACTCTATTAGTAAGTTCTGATACTGCTGAACGCTAAACTTAATCCCTAAGGCCTGGTGTCTACTGGTTCTGTTGCCTTGTGTAAGTAGCAGTGATGGTTTTTTGATGGCCAAGTTCTGTTTTAACAGTCCTGCTGGTTGAAAATGTGTGTTATTATAGAGGCCCACACAGCCCCTCCAATACGTGTCCCTGTTGATATGTAGATTTCATTATGAACAATTCATGGAACAAGTGACCTTAAGCTTTGTTTCACCTTTGTATCACGTCATTTAATTCAAGCCATGCATGTGTGTCTGAACATCAGAATTAGCCTACATGTATCCTTGCTACATTTCAACAGTGTTAGCCTTTTCTCTTTAAGCATCTGCCTTGAGTTATGGCTGTGGGTCTAAACATGGCCACCTGTGCTATCTCTGAATGAGAGCAGAATACTGATGTTTCCCCCAACTCTGTGGTTTGCCAGTAGCGCGATCATCTTTCAGTGCAGGGACAACTGGAAAACCCAGCTCAACCCATCCAAGCCAGGAGAAAAGAGTCAGGAACACGGTTTGGGGCCGAGCCAAGCCAGGAAAGAGAGGCATAATGTAACCCTACTCTCTGCCAATCAACCTCGTCAAGTGTTGGCAGAAGATGCTTTTCCAATTGATTCATTAAACATTGGATAGAGAATTAACTGGTCTAACTAGTAAAACATTGTATAGTCCATTCACATACACATATTAATGTACATGTGAAGTAATGTACTCTGCAATCTAGCATGTAGGGAACCTTCTGTACATGCTACTTGTTGCCAAGGCAAAGGGCACGTAGGTGTAAAAATGATCTTCTGGAGATACAGCAGCTCCAGACGCTCTTCTCACTGACACTCCACTGCAGCGTCTGTCTGGCATTAGCTGATCAGAATAGCTCCCTTCACCAGGGTAGATGGGGATCCAGATCAGAAGGCTGCTGTGAGAGAGAAAGAGCTCTGTCTGTGGAGAATTGAAACCACACCGCCAGCCTCAGGTTGAAAGAATGTTCTCTCTGTGTCATGTGGTACAGTAAAGTATGCGCAGCGCAGCTCTTTTTCCATTCTCCTCTCTTCTACCAATCCCTTTCCACCTCTCCTTGCTCTCTCTCTCTCTCCCGCCCACCCCGACCCTCCAGTGGATTTATCAGAGTGTATGTGTAGTCAAAACAGTGAGGTCTGACAGAGGCTAACTCAGTATCCTCTGGTCCAGGCTGGACAGCTAGGTTCTCCTATCCTCTGGGGGTTTACAGTGGTCGCGTTGCACCCTACCTGCCAGCCGGCTGCCGTCTCCTCTCCATGTATGTTTGACAGCCGGACTGGCACAGCCTACAGAGAGAGAGAGAGACACAACTCTTAAGTGCATGTACCCATGTATATTTAGTACCTACCCCATTCCAAATCAGATAAGCAAAGCTCTGAGGTGTTAAACGTTTGTCTTTCCAGCAGATGTAGTTATTTCTGGGGCGACGTGCACTCGAGGGACCTGACCAATGAGCTGTTTACTGTGTTTACACCAGCCGTCCCCGCTCTGAGATGGGTTAAGAATTTAAGTGCTGTCTATATGAAGCGGTGTACCAGACGGTCGAGTGAAAGGCAGGGCTACCAATCATCTCCGACTAAACAGTCTTCATAACCCCTGCACCAGGGGCATAGACTGTGCTATGGCGTGGAGGAGTTTTTAGCCTGGGTTAGGTAAATACTCCAGCCACTCTAAGCTTATCTCTGTCGATGACAACGGGCATGAACCAGGTGAGGACTCACAGACTCACTCCAGCTGAGGTACAGTGGGAAATACCTCTGAGATATACCTATCAGTGAGAGTAGTGGTGGATGTAGCAGTCCCGGGAACCCTACGGTAGATTCCTCTGGGGAGAAATGACAAAGACCCCGTGGGTGTAATGGGTATTTATCTCTGGTGGCTGGGTGTTGTGTGTCGGTGAGGCGTTGTCCCAGCCTCACATTCTCATAGTGTGTGTCACATTTGTGTGTTGATGTCTGCACTCGCAACACTTCACTTCTCACGCTTGATGGCTCTCGAACAGTAGCCTTCCTCTCCTGCTCTTTGATAGAGATGCTTTCATCTTTAGTGTGAGGAGGGTGGAAGGTGGGCCAATGTCCATGGTGGTTCTCCTCTTTGTGGCTCAGTACGTCGCTCCTCCACAAGGGCCTATCTGGAGGTCATTCTGATTTCAGTTATGGGGTGCTCAGGCAAACTCGGATACTTTCATAGAGATTTTCCCATTTGATGGTACCAACGCTATATTTCTGTCTGCTGTGGGTAAATAGTCAGCTGTGGCATGGGGAAAAGGGGGGTGATAGTTAGGCTTTGTATGGATGTGTCCTTACAACCTTGTGTGGAGTAGGAGTGTAAACAGTGTATTCCCCACACTGTAAACACACGGCTCTGAATATCCACATTGGAACCCTCTACTGCTCAGCGAGGCTACCGCATAGCTCTGCTGGCTTGGGCTGGGCCATACCTGGCTGGGCTGAGTCAGTTGGGTTGGATCGGACTTGTTCTGCTGGTCTTGGTTTTGCTGATCTTGCCTGTGTTGGGCTGAGCTCTGCTAGGCTCGGTTCTACTTGGTTCTTGCCTGTGTTGGGATGCTTCTGGGTCAAGTCTCTGAACTGTGATTGAGCTCCACTGGAGTGGAACGGAATTCCTCAATGCCATGCATGTGATGTGATTGATGTGCTCCGGTACCATAGCGACCGTGATAGGCTGTTTTACACACTGCCCATTGATTGTCATTGAAGCATCTCTACAAGGGGCGCTTTGGTTCATTACGCTATACACACACACACACAGTTCTGTCCAGATACGTTTGTGCAGCATGTTTACACATTTCACATTTCTTAAAGTTCTGATTGGGAGCATTTTCTAGATCTTTCTAAATCATCAATTACTTTGCCACATGGTCAGTGGGGTAGATTAACCCTGACATGTCCACTACACTCACTCGCCCGTCACCACAGAGCTGCTGGAGGTGCCTCGGGGGTCTGCTAGGCAAGTGTTTGAGGATCTGGGATGTTGTGGTGAGGGGCTGTTTGGCTGACTGTGTTTATGTAAGTGCATGATGTGTAATGCATAGGTATTGTGGGAATAGGTGAGTTCCTAATAGTATGTGTGTGTTTTGGTTGCTGTGTGTTGGTCCCCTTACCAACTGGAGCCCAGTGGGAAGCTGAACAGCTGGGCGTTAAGCAGCTTTCAACCAGTCACAGACCCTCCCCACAGCACACCACACCTAGTCCTAACCGTCCCCATCCTGTCCCATCCCCCACTGGGCCACTGATTTCCACATCCACACTAATACTCCATCCATGATCTCTGCTTGTAGTACTGCCCAGCATCATTCATAAACCATTTTCATGATTTATTTTAATACAAAACGCTATCCTTTGTGAACTAAAAAATCATCATTATTCCTCCCTCTCTGTCACACAGACAGTCATGCATAGAGAAAATTGCACCTCAGTGTGAGCGAGTAGGGCTCTGACGGTCATGGAATTTTGGATGACGGTAATTGGCCAGACAAATGACCACGGTCTATGTACATTGAATACAAATATAAATGCAACATGCAACAATTTCAAAGATTTTACTGAGTTACAGTTCATATCAGGAAATCAGTCAATTGAAATATATTCATTAGGCCCTAATCTATTGATTTCACGACTGGGGATACAGACATGCATCTGTTGGTCACAGATACCTTATGAAAAAGGTTGGGGTGTGGATCAGAAAACCAGTCAGTATCTTGTGGGACCACCATTTTCCTCATGCAGCGCGACCTCTCCTTCGCATAGAGTTGATCAGGCTGTTGATTGTTGCCTATGGAATGTTGTCCCACTCCTCTTCAATGGCAGTGCGAAGTTGCTGGATGTTGGCAGGAACTGGAACACGCTGTCATACACATTGACCCAGAGCATCCCAAACATGCTCAATGGGTGACATGTCTGGTGAGTATGCAGGCCATGGAAGAACTGGGCCATTTTCCAGGAATTGTGTACAGAACCTTTATCAAGCTGAAACATGAGGTGATGGCGGCGGATGAATGGCACCGATAAATTGCCATCGATAAAATGCAATTGTGTTCGTTGTCCGTAGCTTATGCCTGCCCATACCATAACCCCACCGACACCATGCGGCGCTCTGTTCACAACATTGGAATCAGTAAACCGCTCGCCTAAACGACGCCATACATTCATCCGTGGAGAACACACTTCTCTAGCATGCCAGTGGCCATCGAAGGTGAGCATTTTCCCACTAAAGTTGGTTACGACGCCGAACTGCAGTCATTTTAAGACCCTGGGGAAGACGACGAGCACACAGATGAGCTTCCCTAAGATGGTTTCTGTTTGTTCAGAAATTCTTTGGTTGATGTGCAAATCCACAGTTTCGTCTGTTGTCCAGTTGACTGGTCTCAGATGATCCCACAGGTGAAGAAGCCGGATGTGGTGGTTCTGGGCTGGGGTGGTTACATGTGGTCTACGATTGTGAGGCCGGTTGGATGTACTGCCAAATTCTCTAAAACAACGTTGGAGGCGGCTTATGGAAGATAAATAAACATTCTATTATCTTGCAATAGCACTGGTGGACATTCCTGCAGTCAGCATGCCAATTGTACAAGCCCCCAAAACTTGAGACATCTGTGGCATTGTGTTGTGTGACAAAACTGCACATTTTAAAGTGGCCTTTTATTGTCCCCAGCACAAGATGCACCTGTGTAATGATATGCAAGTGGAAGGATTATCTTGGCAAGGGAGAAATGCTCACTAACATGGATGTAAACACATTTGTGCAGAAAGTTTGAGAGAAATAAGCTTTTTGTGCGTATGAAACATTTCTGGGGTCTTTTTATTTCAGCTCATGGAACACTTGACAGGATATTTTATTTTCATTACGGTTTTCGTCTACAACCGTCGGTTACACGGTTGTACGCTAATTGTGCCATCCCTATCCGTGAGAGCAATGCATCCTCTTCCATTCCTCTGTTTTGGCCCCTGTTTTGGCCCCACTGTTACAAATAGGGTCTTCGAGAGAGGGATGAAGAGAGCTCAAAATAGCCTGAGGATTCTGCTCTACATTCAGAAAAATCCCAACGTCCAGCCGCTACTGTGTTAGCTGCCACAAATCTGCTTTGCAACTCTCAGAATTTCAACCTATCAACTGGAAGTCTCTACACACATGCACTCGTAGGTGCTTCATCACTGCTAAACACTTTTGCATACACACAAACACCACACACACACACTCTGGATGAGCGTGGTCACATTTGCCCTTGGCAGCGAGCCATCTGTCATACACAGACTGAAGGATCCAGGCCGCGTCCTGACGACCAAATATAGTCAGCTAATGCAGAGACCACTCCGACAGTTAAAAACCTGCCTGTGTCCGCTTCAGCCTGTTATCACTAAGAATTATTTTAATCTCATGTTACAATCGAATGTTCACCATGTTTCTGAAAAGCTCATCTCCTGTCTGTTTCTCTTTGTGTCTTTTTCAGGGTGTGGTGCGGTGTCTCTGGCATCCCAAGCTGAATCAGATTATGGTGGGGACTGGAAACGGACTGGCTAAGGTCTACTACGACCCTGTCAAGAGTCACAGGTACGCTGCGCTGAGAATGCTTACCTTTACGGTAGCTGCGGACGGAAGTTGTGTTTTTACATGACGAGTTTTTAGCTGTCCTGTACATCAGTCTTTTTCTGACTTCACTGTACAAACTCCCATTGAGAAATGATAATTGGTCTGAAGTAGTGTTGCACGGTATACTGAAACGTCGGTGCTTTTTTGATACTAGAACATGACAAACAGGTCGGCGCTAGAATTTTTGTTACTTTCCGTAGTTCTGTCATATGTGAAGTCTCACGTCATGTACGGATTTAAAGGATTGAGTCTGTCTAGTAATTTGTCTGTCTTCTCAAGGGGGCAGTAGTAAGCTAGCCAGGCTACTTGCGCTTGTGCATGCAGCTGACACAGCGAGAGACACTTTTGGGAAGCAAGCGAGGGGAGAGAAAATGCCGACAGCATGGCTTCTTCTAACGAAAACATACCTCCATGCCCACAGCTTGTTGACAAAAATGGCTCCTGAAGCGAAATATGGGAATTATTTCCTTGCAGAGCAGATGAGGGCCAGCCCACCCAAACAACTATGCAAAAAGTGTTACAAAGCCGTCCAGTGCAAGGGAGTTTTAGTTCCAAAACGACTTGAAAATATATATATATTCACACATGACATTTGCATTGTAACGTTATTCTACTAGTAACTACAGTGCCTCAGAAAGTTTTCACACCCCTTGACTTTTTCCTCATTTTGTTGTTTTACAGCCTGAATTTAAAATGGATTGAATTTATACTTTTTTTCACTGGCCTACACACACAAAAAAAGCTGAAATATTCAATCCCTTTCTTATAGCAAGCCTAAATAAGTTCAGGAGTGAAAATGTGCTTAACAAGTCAAATAATAAGTTGCGTGCAATAATAGTGTTTAACAGGATTTTTACCTAATCTCTGTACCCCACACATACAATTATCTTTAAGGTCCCTTAGTCGAGCAGTGAATTTCAAACACAGATTCAACCACAAAGACCAGGGAGGTTTCCAATGCCTCGCAAAGAAGGGCACCTATTGGTAGATGGGTACATTTTTTTTTTTAAAAGCAGACATTGTATATCCCTTTTATTTCACCCTGAGGCCAATGGTGACTTTAAAATAGTTTGTTTAATGGCTGTGATAGGAGAAAACTGAGGGTGGATCAAAACATTGTAGTTACTCCACAATACTAACCTAATTGACAGTGACAAGAAAGAAGCCCGTACAGAATAAATATATATTCAAAAACATGCATCCTGTTTGCAACAAGGCACTAACGTAATACTGCAAACAATTTGGAAAAGCAATTCCTACGAAGTGTTATGTTTGGGGTAAATCCAATACAACACATTACTGAGTACCATTCTCCATATTTTCAATCATAGTGGTGGCTGCATCATGTTATGGGTATGCTTAACGAATTGGGAGTTTTTCAGGATAAAAAATAAATGGAATGGAGCTAAGCACAAGCAAAATCCTATAGGATAATCTGGTTGTCTGCCTTCCACCAGACACTGGGTGATTAATTCACCTTTCAGCAGGACAGTAACCTAAAAGGCCAAATCTACACTGGAGTTGCTTACCAAGAAGACAGTGAATGTTCCTGTGTGGCCGAGTTACATTTTTGACTTAAATCTACTTGAAAATCTATGGCAAGACCTGAAAATGGTTGTCTAACAATGATCAACAACCAATTTTACAGAGCTTGAAGAATTTTGAAAAGAATAATGGGCGAATGTTGCACAATCCAAGCTTTTAGAGACTTACCCAGAAATAGTCACAGCAGTAATCGCTGCCAAAGGTGCTTCTACAACATATTGACTCAAGGGTGTGAATACTTATGCAAATTAGTTATTTCTGTATTTCATTTGCAATTTTTTGTTTTTAAATTATGGGATATTGTGTGGAGATGTGTGAGAAAAAACATACACTATCATTCCAAAGTTTGGGGTCACTTAGAAATGTCTTTGTATTTGAAAGAAAATATTTTTTTAAAGTCCATTAAAATAACATCAAATTGATCAGAATTACCGTGTAGACGTTGTTAATGTTGTAAATGACTATTGTAGCTGGAAACGGCAGATTTTTAATGGAATATCTACATAGGCGTACAGAGGCCCATTATCAGCAACCATCACTCCTGTGTTCCAATGGCACGTTTTGTTAGCTAATCCAAGTTTATCATCTTAAAAGGCTAATTGATCATTAGAAATCCCTTTTGCAATTATGTTAGCTGAAAACTGAAACATGCTGGCCAGCAAGGCAGAGTTGCAAAGAAAAAGCCACATCTCAGACTGGCCAATAAAAATAAAAGATCAAAATGGGGAAAAGAACAGACACTGGACAGAGGAAGATTGGAAAAAAGTTTTATGGACAGACGAATCTAAGTTTAAGGTTTTGCGATCACAAAGAAGAACTTTCGTGAGACCCAGAAAAAATTAAAAGATGCTGGAGGAGTTCTTGACGCCATATGTGATGGTCTGGGGGTGCTTTGGTGGTGGTAAAGTGGGAGATTTGTACAGGGTAAAAATGATCTTGAAGAAGGAGAAGCTATCACTCCACTTTGTAACTCCATGCCATGCCCTGTGGACGGTTGGAGCCAATTTCCTCCTATAACAGGACAATGACCCAAAGCACAGCTCCAAACTGTGCATTAATTATTTAGGGAAGAAGCAGTCAGCTGGTATTCTGCCTATAATGGAGTGGCCAGCACAGTCACCAGATCTCAACACTATTGAGCTGTTGTGGGAGCATGACTGTATGGTACGTAAGAAGTGCCCATCAAGCCAATCCAACTTGTGGGAGGTGCTTCAGGAAGCATAGGGTGAAATCTCTTCAGATTACCTCAACAAATTAACAACTATAATGCCAAAGGTCTGCAAGGCTGTAATTGCTGCAAATGGAGGATTCTTTGACGAAAGCAAAGTTTGAAGGACACAATTATTATTAAAAATCATAATTTATGTCCTTGTCAACGTCTTGACTATTTCCTATTCATTTTGCAACTCATTTCATGTATGTTTTCATTGAAAACAAGGACATTACTAAGTGACCCCAAACTTTTGTGTATATTTAATACGTTTTGAATTCAGGCTGTAACACAACAAAATGTGGAATAAATCAAGAGGTATGAATACCTTCTAAAGGCACTGTAAATTCAAATTATTTTTGCATGACAATGACATGAACATATTCAGCATGACATTCATGTGAGCATTATAATATGACAACCCAAAAGTAATGTGAAATGCACTCAACTTATGACAGCAGTATATTTAGAGTACTTTGTTTGTCTGGGCTTGTGGGCTTGCTAGCAGTAGCCACGAGCCCACCAGCAGCCCTGGGTGGAGCATTGCATCCTGGGAGTTAAAATTTACTCTGGGAATCGTAGTATGCTGTGCAAAATTCATTGTATTTCTATGGTAGTTTTTATTGCCAAAGGCCTACAGAGGCCTGGCTACCCCTATCCCAGCAAACACCTCAGCACCCCCTGCAGCAACTTGCCAAAGCCCCCCCCCCCCCCCGCGCTTCTCCTTTACCCAAATCCAGACAGCTGATGTTCTGAAAGAGCTGCAAAATATGGATCCCTACAAATCAGCAGGGCTGGACAATCTAGACTCTCTCTTTCTAAAAAATGATCAGCCGAAATTGTTGCAACCCCTATTATTAGCCTATTCAACCTCTCTTTCGTATCGTCTGAGATCCCCAAAGATTGGAAGCTGCCGGGGTCATACCCCTCTTCATAGGAGGAGACACTCTAGACCCAAGCTGTTATAGACCTATATTCATCCTGCTCTGCCTTTTGAAAATCTTTGAAAGCCAAGTTAACAAACAGACTCAATGGCCTTGGCTTCTCAAATGACCAACTACTTCTCAGATAGAGTTCAGTGTGTCAAATCGGAGGGCCTGTTCTCCCATCCGGACCTCTGGCAGTCTCTATGGGGGTGCCTCAGGGTTCAATTCTTGGGCTGACTCTTTTCTCTGTATATATCAATGACATCGCTCTTGCTGCTGGTGATTCTCTGATCCACCTCTATGCAGACGACACCATTCTGTATACATCTGGCCCTTCTTTGGACACTGTGCTAACAAACCTCCAAACAAACTTCAATGCCATACAACACTCCTTCCGTAGTCTTCAACTGATTTTAAATGCTAGTAAAACTAAGTGCATGCTCTTTTGCTGCCTACGCCCTCCCGCCCGACTAACATCATGGGGCGGCAGGGTAGCCTAGTGGTTAGAGCGTTGGACTAGGAACCGGAAGGTTCAAACCCCCGAGCTGACAATCTGTCGTTCTGCCCCTTCAACGGCAGTTAACCCACTGTTCCTAGGCCGTCATTGAAAATAAGAATTTGTTCTTAACTGACTTGCCTAGTTAAATAAAGGTAAAATAAAAAAATCTAATAAACTACTCTGGACGGTTCTGACTTAGAATATGTGGACAACTACAAACACCTAGGTGTCTGGTTAGACTGTGAACTCTCCTTTGTTGCGAAATAGGAAGCCGATTCTAGATGTAATTTTAGATTGGAGATTAAGCATCTCCAATCCAAAATTACATCTAGAATCGGCTTCCTATTTCGCAACAAAGCCTCTCATGATGCGATACATAACCTTGTTACACCCTCCAACACTCTACTCAGCAAACTGGATGTAGTCTATCACAGTGCCATCCGTTTTGTCACCAAAGTATTCGGGTATAATGAATGTCATTTGACCCAATATTAAGGCCATAGATGAGCAACTTCAGCTTAACGTATATCAAATTATATTTTAAAACCATTTAGATGTACTTTTTAAATGATTTTGTTGTCTAGTATGGTTTTGCAAGATTCTTCTGTTATTTAATAAGGTGTTTTATTTTTCAAGCAATTTAATATAGAACGGAAGATATTCTATTTGTTAATTTTGTTCTACAATTTATCAACATATTGTTCAATGTAAAAATCAAGTATAATTTTGGTATCGAGTATCATGATATTAAACCTGGTATCAGTATGGAAGTCAATATTCTGGTATCGCGACAACGCTAGTCGGAAGTGGGTTGTCTAGACTCCATCCTGTTAGGAGCAGATCAGAAGAGACTGGCCGGTACTGTATCTAACCTACAGTCACCCACGTTTGAGAACGGTGTATAAAGCTGACCGTGTCTCCCACATAATGAAATATGAACTCTATGGTGTCTCCTCTATCTCTCTGTGTGTAGGGGAGCTAAGCTGTGTGTGGTGAAGAGCAAGAGGAAAGAGAGGCAGGCGGAGACACTGACGCAAGACTACATCATCACACGTAAGTACCTCAGCACACACCTGTGCATTATTTAGTATGAGATCTACAACACACCTACCATATACCATCCATGATCACTTAATTCTTTCCTAGCTAGTAGCTCCTTGTAGTCATAACTCAAGTTCAACGGTAGCTGTCGATCCTAACACTGTCATATAGGCATTATAGACCCTCTTTCCCTCAGGGTAAGTCATTGTGCAAGGCATACAATTTAGTCCCGTTTACGAGGTGGACAATTACCAGAGCAATTTGGCTTAAGTGCCTTTCTCAAGGGTACTACAGCGGTAGGAGCTACCTTGAAACAGCTACAACCATCTGGTCACCAGTGACCTGCTCCCTCCCATATGTCACTGTGTTCCAGGAAGGACAGCCATCCTAGTCTAAAAAGCACTGCTCCAGAACACAGAAAGCCACTGCATGATGTGGAGTGGGGGGGGCTTGTGAAAGCTTGTTAGACAATCGGAACACTATACACACATACACCAGGGTTTCTGTCAGGAAAATGTAGCGCTGGACATTTGAACGTTCTTCTTACTGAATTCCCATGCACACATTGAAGATGGTAGAAAAACTGTCCACATGTACAGTGCATTGCGAAAGTATTCGGCCCCCTTGAACATTGCGACCTTTTGCCACATTTCAGGCTTCAAACATAAAGATATAAAACTGTATTTTTTTGTGAAGAATCAACATCAAGTGGGACACAATCATGAAGTGGAACTACATTTATTGGATATTTCAAACTTTTTTAACAAATCAAAAACTGAAAAATGGGCGTGCAAAATTATTCAGCCCCTTTACTTTCAGTGCAGCAAACTCTCTCCAGAAGTTCAGTGAGGATCTCTGAATGATCCAATGTTGACCTAAATGACTAATGATGATAAATACAATCCACCTGTGTGTAATCAAGTCTCTGTATAAATGCACCTGCACTGTGATAGTCTCAGAGGTCCGTTAAAAGCGCAGAGAGCATCATGAACAACAAGGAACACACCAGGCAGGTCCGAGATACTGTTGTGAAGAAGTTTAAAGCCGGATTTGGATACAAAAATATTTCCCAAGCTTTAAACATCCCAAGGAGCACTGTGCAAGCGATAATATTGAAATGGAAGGAGTATCAGACCACTGCAAATCTACCAAGACCTGTCCGTCCCTCTAAACTTTCAGCTCATACAAGGAGAAGACTGATCAGAGATGCAGCCAAGAGGCCCATGATCACTCTGGATGAACTGCAGAGATCTACAGCTGAGGTGGGAGACTCTGTCCATAGGACAACAATCAGTCGTATATTGCACAAATCTGGCTTTTATGGAAGAGTGGCAAGAAGAAAGCCATTTCTTAAAGATATCCATAAAAAGTGTCGTTTAAAGTTTGCCACAAGCCACCTGGGAGATACACCAAACATGTGGTCAGATGAAACCAAAATTGAACTTTTTGGCAACAATGCAAGACGTTATGTTTGGCGTAAAAGCAACACAGCTCATCACCCTGAACACACCATCCCCACTGTCAAACATGGTGGTGGCAGCATCATGGTTTGGGCCTGCTTTTCTTCAGCAGGGACAGGGAAGATGGTTAAAATTGATGGGAAGATGGATGGAGCCAAATACAGGACCATTCTGGAAGAAAACCTGATGGAGTCTGCAAAAGACCTGAGACTGGGACTGAGATTTGTCTTCCAACAAGACAATGATCCAAAACATAAAGCAAAATCTACAATGGAATGGTTCAAAAATAAACATATCCAGGTGTTAGAATGGCCAAGTCAAAGTCCAGACCTGAATCCAATCGAGAATCTGTGGAAAGAACTGAAAACTGCTGTTCACAAATGCTCTCCATCCAACCTCACTGAGCTCGAGCTGTTTTGCAAGGAGGAATGGGAAAAAATGTCAGTCTCTCGATGTGCAAAACTGATAGAGACATACCCCAAGCGACTTACAGCTGTAATCGCAGCAAAAGGTGGCGCTACAAAGTATTAACTTAAGGGGGCTGAATAATTTTGCACGCCCAATTTTTCAGTTTTTGATTTGTTAAAAAAGTTTGAAATATCCAATAAATGTCGTTCCACTTCATGATTGTGTCCCACTTGTTGTTGATTCTTCACAAAAAATACAGTTTTATATCTTTATGTTTGAAGCCTGAAATGTGGCAAAAGGTCGCAAAGTTCAAGGGGGCCGAATACTTTCGCAAGGCACTGTACCTTTTCTCAAACAACAAGACCAGTAACGATCAGCAAAATCACTAGCCTATGTTAATCTACTATTCCCCCATAGTAGAACAGTTGACCTATTCTTTTGGTCAGCTTGTGGAGAAGGATATAGCCTATTCCGAATGAGTAGAACCAGTAGGCCTCGGCTATATATATAAACAATTTTAAAAACGTTAAAAAGTAATGGGGCTGATGCAACATTTAGCTTAAAATGTTGATAAACTATTATGTCTTCAGTAGGCTAAGCACGAATGTTCGTTGCACATGCTAGCGGTTTCATGTGACAGAGATGAAAATATCCACTAGAAAGAGGGGAGATCTAAAGATGTAAGAACTAGCATGGATTGCTAATATGGCTAGGATTGTGCCTACTGAACGGTGAAAGAAAGTTGATTTGAAAACCAATAGAACATGAGAGAAATAGGCTACTGGTTTCAATGACATATGGACGTCTTTATGAAACAATAGGCTACTGGTTTCAATGTCATATGGAAGTCTTTATGAAACAATAGGCTACTGGTTTCAATGTCATATGGAAGTCTTTTATAAAAGGATTGCCGGCACAGATATGGTCGAATTTTGGCTAGGGCACTTTGAAGAAAGGTAAGACATGCCTCATAATATGTAGTAAAATGTTCAGGTTTCAAACAAGTATGTTTTCAAAATCCATACTGCCTTTAGATCATTGCAAAATGCTGTGTGACATGCTGATGAAGCCTGCCTTCTGTTGCCTTTCCATTTGAATGGCGAATGGAAGCTTGCATCAATTACAAGTTGAGGAATAACAATAGTAGCTTATTTTAGGCATAGCCATCAAAACAGTTTTTAACACTCATCTAAAATTGTTGAGCAATGATTGGGCTTATAAAGCACACATTTCACTCCAGCAGCAACAAAGAGCTGTTTGAGGAGCTTAGCAGCAACGAAGAGCTGTTTGAGGAGCTTAGCAGCAACAAAGAGCTGTTTGAGGAGCTTAGCAGCAACGAAGAGCTGTTTGAGGAGCTTAGCAGCAACGAAGAGCTGTTTGAGGAGCTTAGCAGCAACGAAGAGCTGTTTGAGGAGCTTAGCAGCAGCGAAGAGCTGTTTGAGGCGCTTAGCAGCAGGGAAGAGCTGTTTGAGGAGCTTAGCAGCAGGGAAGAGCTGTTTGAGGAGCTTAACGGCAGCAAAGAGCTGTTTGAGGAGCTTAGCGGCAACGAAGAGCTGTTTGAGGAGCTTAGCGGCAACGAAGAGCTGTTTGAGGAGCTTAGCGGCAACGAAGAGCTGTTTGAGGAGCTGAGCAGCAACGAAAAGCTGTTTGAGGAGCTTAGCAGCAGCGAAGAGCTGTTTGAGGAGCTTAGCAGCAACGAAGAGCTGTTTGAGGAGCTTAGCAGCAGCGAAGAGCTGTTTGACAGATTTTCCGCTCAAAGGCTGTAACGCTGTGCGCATATGATAAATAAGATGCATACCGAATGTACACACACCCCATTTTTTATTCCACAAAATTATGCAAATGAACCTATAGACAGATAAGCATGACATGTCAAATGTATTTCCATCGACTGGGATTTCCATTAATGAATAGGTAAAAAACAGCATTGTTTAGCAATGGATTTTTTTCCTTCTCCCAGATATTTGGCCGGCGGCAAATTTATTTATCTGCTTTTCAAATTTTTATCATCCACAAGCTGTCTATTACCAGCTAACGGAAACCCTGACACACACACACACAGCTTTCAGAGGCAGGCAGCATCAGCGAGTTTTGCCATTAGCTGATGGCGTGGGGTGAGAGTGAGTGAACAGACAGCCACAGGGCATGATGCCACGCGTCAGCCACAGTCAGCCACCAGGGCTCCAGTCACGCCAGGGACAGCCACCTCGTCCACCCCCGGCAGCGTGATACCCCCGCTAACACACACACACACTCCCGTATCATACTCCCACTCACCCCTCTCCTGAATCAACACACTCCCCCCTCCCTACAACCCACCACACTTGACCATTCTTTAACCCAGCCAGTCTGTCATTTCCACACGAGTCACTCAGCTGCACGGTGCATGGACGACGTGTGGCTCTCTCAACCTCATACAGAAGACTCTCTCACTCCCACTGAGGTAATGGGTGAACAGTAACTGGAGGACAAGACACCTGGCTGTGCCGTGATAGACTAGGAGGGAAACACAGCTTATTGTTTAGGTGACAGAACCCTTCTCTAATATCCATCATGTGATTTCACCGCCACCCCGACAAGCTGAGAGACTATTGGCTGGTGTCTGATGGCCGCAGTCGCTGAGTGACGCACTTGTGCCCTAGTGCTGGAAAATTAGAGGGGACAGGAAGCGTGGTGATGGCCCATTGAGAAAAGAGTGGAAATCTGTTAACAGTAACCTTTTTGCTTAATGTAGCATGGAGGAGAAGAATTAACACTGAGCAGTGACAACAGGGGCTCCTGAATGGAAAATCACTTCATCTAGCCCACTCTGTGTCCCTTTGTAACCCCTGAGGAAACACACACACATACACACACACGGGTACTTACTCAGCTATACAAGCGTACACATACTGTTGGGGACACGCAATAACTCAGGTGTAGACATAGAATACACACTTACACTGTAAAGTGCCCAAGACATGCATTGTGGTGGTGTTCAGCAAACTGTGAAATATAAATATAAACATGGACGTGATAGTGTTGGTGTCCAACAAGGCAGTAGGCAGAGTGCTATAGACCTCACTAGAGGTCACTTGGTGTGTTTGGCTTTTACGCTATGCTCTGCACTTAGGCTTGTTGAAGCGTTTGTTAATGTATGCGTTTTCTACTCGTTTTCTGTTTCTCCCCCCCCCCCTCTCTCGCTCTCTCATATTTTATAATTTCTTCTCTCCCGCCAGCCCATGCTCTTCCCATGTTCCGCGAGGCCCGGCAGCGCAGCACTAAGAAACAGCTGGAAAAAGACAGACTGGACCCAATGAAGTCCCACAAGCCTGAACCCCCTGTCACTGGACCAGGTAACGTTACGCGGAAAATTCCACTACATACACACATATATATTATACAGTGCCTTAAAGTATTCACACCCCTTTACTTGTTCGCATTTTGTTGTGATAATGCCTGAATTTAAAATGGATTACATTTAGATTTTGTGTCACTGATCTACACACAATACCCCATAATGTCAACGTGGCATTTTGTTTGTAGAACATTTTAGAAATGAATACAAAATGTAAAGCTTAAATGTCTTGAGTAAATAAGTATTCAACCACTCTGTTATGGCACACCTAAATAAGTTCAGGAGTAAAAAATGTGCTTAACAAATCACATAATAAGTTGCACGGACTCATTTCATGTGCAGTAATAGAGGGTAACGTGATTTTTTAATGACTACACCATCTCTGTACCCCACAAATATAATTATCTGTAAGATCCGTCAATCGAGTGGTGAATTTCAATCACAGATTCAACCACAAAGACCAGGGAGGTTTTCTAATGCCTCACAAAGAAGGGCACATATTGGTAGATGGGGTTAAAAAAAAGGGAAAAAGCAGACCTTGAATATCCCTTTGAGCATGGTGAAGTTATTAATTATACTTTGGATTGTGTATCAATACACCCAGTCACTACAATGATACAGGTGTCATTCTTAACTCAGTTGCCGGAGTGGAAGGAAACCACTCAGGGATTTCACCTCGAGGCCAATGGTGACTTATAAACAGTTAGAGTTTAATGGTTGTTATATGAGAACTGAGGATGGCTCAACAACATTGTAGTTACTCCACAATACTAACCTAAATGACAGAGTGAAAAGTAGAAAACCTGTACAGAATACAAATATTCCAAAACGTGCATCTCGTTTGCAAAAATGCACTTAATTAATACTGCAAGAAATGTGGCAAAGAAATGCACTTTTTGTTCTGAATACAAAGTGTTACGTTTGGAGCAAACACAACACATCAATGAGTACTATTCTTCATATTTTCAAGCATGGTGGTGGCTGCATCATGTTATGGGTATGCTTTTCATCAGCAAGCATAAGAAATAAACTAAATACAGCAATGAGCACAGGCAAAATCCTAGAGAAAAACCTGGTTCAGTCTTCTTTCCATCAGACACTGGGAGACTAATTCACTCTTCAGCAGGACAATAACCTAATAATAACCTAGGCCGTCATTGTAAATAAGAATTTGTTCTTAACTGACTTGCCTAATTAAATAAAGGTGTAATATATATATATATATATATATATATATATATATATATATATATACACACACACACACAGTTGATGTCGGAAGTTTACATACATTTAGGTTGGAGTCATTAAAACGAGTTTTTCAACCATTCCACAAATTTCTTGTTAACAAACTATAGTTTTGGCAAGTCGGTTAGGACATCTACTTCGTGCATGACACAAGTAATTTTACCAACACTTGTTTACAGACAGATTTTTTCACTTATAATTCACTGTATCCCAATTCCAGTGGGTCAGAAGTTTACATGCACTAAGCTGACATTTAGAGACTTTCCCAAATAGACTCACAGCTGTAATCACAGCCTTAAGGTGCTTGTACAAATTATTGACAGGGGTGTGAAAACTTATATTTTTGTATTTCATTTTCAATAAATGTACAAAAAATAAAAACATTTTTGTCATTATGAGGTTACCTGAGATGGCGGTTTCCACCATCGTAAACACACCAAATGATGGAATTTCTTGTGGGAGACTGGTGTCACATCGTTCCAGACACTTAGAGAATCTTTGCCAAGGCTCATTGAAACTGTTCTAGCTCGTTGTGGCCCAACGCCCTATTAAGACACTTTATGTTGGGGGTTTCCTTTATTTTGGCAGTTATGTACCACTACATATGTCTACTGTTATTAATGTTACACGACCAATAACGCCACTATAGCTGTCTACTAGTGTTATTACTGGTGGTAGGAACACTTCTTACCCAAGGCAGGTGCATCCAGGGGCTTGACTGTTGGAAGTGTTTTCCTCTTGAAATGAATTGACTCGATCATTCTTTGCTTACCAGACGGCAGACACATTCATCCAAAGCCACTCATACACTACATTATATTTTCTACAGTAATACAGCAGCAGTTTGGGGTCACACAGCAGTATAGATTTTCACGCTGTGACAAATACTTTTCACTCTAAGCCCCTGTGGGATTTTCACTCCTAACACGTTTGGCCACTGTGTCATTTCCCTAACTGCCTAGTCATACTGCTGCACTAAGGTGAACTTCTATGTCCACGCTGCATACAGTCAACCTCTACGCTCTACCTGACCCTCCCTAAATAAGCTGAGGTGCGGGCACAACCTTTCTTGACTAAATGTCTGTTTAGCTGTGATGCTATGAGAAAGTTTACACCCCAGTTTTCCTCTTGAAACGTCCCATATCTTCTTCCTCGAGACGGAGAAAGTGGAAGAAAGAGGTAGAGAGAGAATGACTTGTTGGCTAATTCACTGTCATTTGTTTATCATCCTGATTAACCTACCTTTTAAAAGTACTGTGCAATGTTTGGGATTTTGGCTGGTTGCTTGCAAGAGGACCTCCTTCAACCCTCCCCTAACAGCTACCTCTGACACCAACCCACTGAGACAGGATATCACTGGAGTCTCCTCTTTCAGCTGGGCCTCACTGTGTGTGTGTGTGTGTGTGTGTGCCAGTCCATGTTTAAACACAACATAAATACCCTCTTACGGAGATGAGGATGTTTTTCCCAACGTTCTCATGTGTGTATGTTTTGGCGCAAGAGGAATGTGTTTCCTTGCATGTCATTAAATTTGTGGTCAACTTTTTTTTGTCATCTATATTTGGCGGTGTGTATGCTTTTGCCAGTGTGCCTGCCTGCCTGTCTGTCTGTGCTTGTGCATGAGTTCCTAATCCAGTGGTTGTCGTCTCCTCTCAGGTCGTGGTGGTCGCGTGGCAGCCCATGGAGGTACTCTGTCCTCCTTTATTGTGAAGAACATTGCTCTGGACAAAACAGACGATAGCAATCCTCGCCAGGCCATCCTCCGACACGCCAAGGAGGCCTCCGAAAACCCCTACTGGGTTGCCCCTGCCTACACCAAGTAAGACTGGCCACACGTACACACACACACACACACACACACACACCCCTGGGATGACGCAGACAGACAGTAAGGTGAGTCTGCACTGGGTGTAGTTTATGGCAGTGTGGCTGTGCTAAGGATCCAGCCTTCCTGCCTGGCTGGCTTGGTGACACATGAATGTTTAAAGAGCTGCAGCCTAGGCCTGGAGGCCCACCAACAACCAATCAGCTACCTGAGAGGGCTTGTGTTTCACCTCAGTGTCCACAGACACGCTGGCTAAAGAACGGGTCTATTCTTGGCCGAGGACCTAAAGGTGTTGAAGGAGAACTTCCACATTCTGTAGACGTATCGGATCTCTTGATGGTGTGAACAGGCCCATATCAATGTAATTCATGGCAGGGTGTTTGGCAGGAGATAAGCTCACCGTATTTTAGTTGGAACAGTAAATGAGTGAATGAACTTATTGAGGTTGACAGTTTTACCTTATATAACCTTTTAACTCAATGGAATGATCGAAGTCTAAAATGACCAGGCGTAAGAATAGGTCACTCCCCTGAGAGAGATTTCCCCATGTTGATGCTATTGCTCTAGAGGTTGGAGTGTAGCCTGGCCCTGGTTTGGCCCTCAGGGAGTGAGGTTGGAGTGTAGCCTGGCCCCGGTTTGGCCCTCTGGGAGTAACAGCAACAGTCACACCTCTCTTGGCTCTGGTCTCTGCTTGTTTGGGTGTTCACATGCATTATGCATCAGTCTAATTATAGCGACACAATCCCAATGGATTGTCTGTCAATAGCTTATCACCTCACCAGTGGACAGGTGCAGAGATGAGTGATGGAGATGTTACCATCATTATCATCATCCTCTTCATCGTCATCCATACAGGTACAGGTAACTGCCAAAATATAGGAAACACCAACCTAATAGGGCGATGAGCCACCATGAGCCAGAACAGCTTCAATGCACCTTGGCATAGATTCTAAAAGTGTCTGGAACTCTATTGGAGGGATGTGACCATAGCCCCTCTAGTAATTAGTAGGATTTCTATGTCATAAATCCTCAAAGTTCCAGAATGGGGTGAAAATGATGGTTGATGGTGGTGGAAACCGCTGTCTCAGGCGCCACACCAGAATCCCCCATAAGTGTTCAATTGGGTTGAGATCTGGTGACTGAGACACACACACTTTAAACCCCCTATGTTCCTTTGAGATCCCTCTTTCGAAGTCACTGATCTCTTTTAGCCATGGTAGCCAAAATAATGGGCAACTGGACATTTGTATACAGTACCCTAAGCACGCTGACCCTAAGCATGATGGGATGTTAATTTCTTAATTAACTCACCAGTGTGGAAGCACCTGCTTTCAATATACTTTGTATCCCTCATTTACTCAAGTGTTTCCTTTATTTTGGCAGTTACCTGTATGTGTGCTTAGCAAGTATTTAGTGTTGTTGTCAGTAGGGTAAGACACTCCAAGGTGCCATAAAATCAAATCAAACTCTATTTGCCACATGCGCCAAATACAACAAGTGTAGACTTTACCGTGAAATGCTTACTTAAAAGCCCTTAACCAACAGTGTAGTTCAAGAAGAAGAAAATATTTACCAAGTAGGTTCAAATTAAAAGTAATAATAAAAATGAACACAATAAGAATAACAAGGTTATATACAGGGGGCACCGGTGTACCGAGTCAGTGTGCAGGGGTACAGGCTAGTTGAGGCAATCTGTACATGTACACTCGTGGCCAAAAGTTTTGAATGACACAAATATTAATTTTCACAAAGTCTGCTGCCTCAGTTTGTATGATGGCAATTTGCATATACCCCATAATGTTATGAAGAGTGATCAGATGAATTGCAATTCATTGCCAAATCCCTCTTTACCATGCAAATGAACTGAATCCCCAAAAAACCTTTCCACTGCATTTCAGCCCTGCCACAAAAGGACCAGCTGACATCACGTCAGTGATTCTCTCGTTAACACAGGTGTGAGTGTTGACGAGGACAAGGCTGGAGATCACTCTGTCATGCTGATTGAGTTCGAATAACAGACTGTAAGCTTCAAAAGGAGGGTGGTGCTTGGAATCATTGTTCTTCCTCTGTCAATCATGATTACCTGCAAGGAAACACGTGCTGTCATCATTGCTTTGCACAAAAAGGGCTTCACAGGCAAGGATATTGCTGCCATGAAGATTGCACCTAAATCAACCATTTATCGAATCATCAAGAACTTCAAGGAGAGCGGTTCAATTGTTGTGAAGAAGGCTTCAGGGCGCCTAAGAAAGTCCAGCAAGTGCCAGGACCGTCTCCTAAAGTTGATTCAGCTGCAGGATCGGTGCACCACCAGTACAGAGCTTGCTCAGGAATGGCAGCAGGCAGGTGTGAGTGCATCTGCACGAACAGTAAGGCGAAGACTTTTGGAGGATGGCCTGGTGTCAAGAAGGGCAGCAAAGAAGCCACTTCTCTCCAGGAAAAACAGCAGGGACAGACTGTTATTCTGCAAAAGGTACAGGGATTGAACTGCTGAGGACTAAGGTAAAGTAATTTTCTCTGATGAATCCCCTTTCCGATTGTTTGGGGCATCCGGAAAAAAGCTTGTCCGGAGAAGACAAGGTGAGCACTACCATCAGTCCTGTGTCAAGCCAATGGTAAAGCATCCTGAGACCATTCATGTGTGGGGTTGCTTCTCAGCCAAGGGAGTGGGCTCACTCACAATTTTGCCTAAGAACACAGCCATGAATAAATGGTACCAACACATCCCCTGAGAGCAACTTCTCCCAACCATCCAGGAACAGTTTGGTGACAAACAATGCATTTTCCAGCATGATGGAGCATCTTGCCATAAGGCAAAAGTGATAATTAAGTGGCTTTGGGAACAAAACATCGATATTTTGGGTCCATGGCCAGGAAACTCCCCAGACCTTAATCCCATTGAGAACTTGTGGTCAATCCTCAAGAGGCTGGTAGACAAACAAAACCCTGCAAATTCTGACAAACTCCAAACATTGATTATGCAACAATGGGCTGCCATCAGTCAGGATGTGGCCGAGAAGTTAATTGACAGCATGCCAGGGTGGATTGCAGAGGTCTTGAAAAAGAAGGTTCAACACTGCAAATATTGACTCTTTGCATCAACTTCATGTAATTGTCAATAAAAGCCGTTGACACTTATGAAATGCTTGTAATTATACTTCAGTATTCCATAGTAACATCTGACAAAAATATCTAAAGACGCCGAGCAGTTGCCATACCAGGTGGTGATGCAACCGGTCAGAATGCTTTCGATGGTGGAGCTGTAGAACCTTTTGAGGATCTGAGGACCCATGCCAAATCTTTTCAGTCTCCTGAGGGGGAAAAGGTTTTGTCGTGCCCTCTTCACAACTGTCTTGGTATGTTTGGACCATGACAGTTCGTTGGTGATGTGTACACCAAGGAACTTGAAATTCTCGACCCGCTCCACTACAGCCCTGTCGATGTTAATGGGGGCCTGTTCGGCCCGCCTTTTCCTGTAGTCCACGATCAGCTCCTTTGTCTTGCTCATGTTGAGGGAGAGGTTGTTTTCTTGGCACCACACTGCCGCCAGTTCTCTGACCTACCTATAGGCCGTCTCATCATTGTCGGTGATCAGGCCTCCCACTGTTGTTTCTTCAGCAAACTTAATTATGGTGTTGGAGTCGTGTTTGGCCACACAGTCATGGGTGAACAGGGAGTACAGGAGGGGACTAAGTACACACCCTGATCTAGTCTGGCCTAAGTACACCCCCTGATCCCTGTAGCCCTACCTGTAGCCTCTCATCTGGGGGGCCTGGTTCAGCCGATCCACCCAGTATGGGAAGATCACTCATTACCACGGCTAATTGGAGTGTTGGCACTAATGAGTCGCATTGTAGCACTTGGGTACTGTGACATTCATGACCAAATTAACCGGTTACTCCCTTTGTTGGGCTGTTTTAATGGGTTCCCTCTGGTATCAGAACACACATGAGACAGAACAGAGTGGATATTGCATTACAACTCTCTCACCTGATCATTGAATGACCTGGATGAAAGTTCTGGAAGAGTGGGTGTTGTCTATAAAACATCCTTAGGAAAGAGTCACAGAGTAGGAGGCCTACTGCAGGTGTTTTAGGAGGTGCTGGAACTAGTGAAGGTTTTGGAAGAGCATATTCTTAATTCCCGTACTCCTTCCTATAGTCTAACCTTATGTGTGTGTCTTTTCTGCGTACGTCTGTGCACGTTTCACTGAGTGTGTTACATCCCCTCCGTAACTCACACAGGACAGATGTTGGTTTTTAATCACTGCTCAGAATAGACAGAGTGATAAAAATAGAGGAATGTTTAATCTCATCCTGTCCCGCCGCACTGGTTTATGTCCTTTCACTACTTCTCCGTTCTCTCTTTATCTTGTCCCTTCCATCTCCCGCATTTGTTTTCATTGTCTGTTGAGGGTTGACCCTGAATTCGACCCTTTTATTTGGTTTGAATAAGGATGGTTGTATTGTACTGTACCAAAGTAAAAGATGTGTAGTAAGTTGTCTCCCCTTCTCCCTGTCTTCTGCCAGGACCCAACCAGATGCCATCTTTCAAGAGGAGGAAGAGTCTGATGAAGAGGCTGACAAGGAACCAGAGTGGAAGAAACGCAAGATCTGAGCCGCAGCAACCCCTTAGTGTGTGTTTGTGCGAGTGTGCACTGGTGTGTTTGGATATGTGCATGTTTTTGTACTTTACTGTACTTGAATCAAATGTAGTGCCGTTTATGATCTCCTGAGAAACAGTAATAAAAGGGACAGTCCATCCAAGTCACACTCGCAGTACTTTTACCTCATCTCGTTGATGCTCATAGCATTGTCTTTGGACCTGTAGAGTCCAAGATCAACCCAGATCAAGATTTTATTGTGATGCATTATGCTCCACTTAGAATCCACCTTGATCTATCTGGTTTCTATCAGAGTTCACCCTCTTGGACGTCCACTCAGTCTTAGTCATGGACTGAAGGACGTGCATGTGTTTCCTTCAGTGAGTCACTCCTTCAAATAAATATTTATTTAGATGTTATTTCTAGTGCGCAGTTTCACTTGCAGGACTCAAACATTCCTAAATATTGATGGGAAAAGTGAACATTTTGCATGAAAATGAATGATTGCGTTCGGAAATACCAAGACAACTCCATGCCATGTGGTGTAAATTACGATCCATCATGTTGGAGAATAGTTTGGGGGGTATGAATTGACTAGAAGGTTATGTTTCTGTCCATATCAGCAGGTAATATATCTGTTATACATACCCAATAGAACTATATGGGTAACAAGCTGCTGCATAGCTAGGCATTTTTTAAATATACTTGAATCGCTTCCTTTCACCTCACCCGGAAACTAGATAGTGACGACAGTCAGCAGTGTTGTCCTAAATCTCTTGTACAACCTGTAGTGTCTATAATTACTTTAGTGTGACAGAAAAAGCTATGCCATATAGTTCATGGATCACATGTTCGTGTTCATTACAATCCCCTGGAATGTAGCCTCTGGTTAACCCACCAAACAGTTGTGTGGGATTGAGAAGACCATTCAGTTTCAACAAGTTCTACTATAGTGCCTTTAGAAAGTGTCAGTTGTTTTTCACTGGTGTGACTGAAGACAGGCATGGAAAGGGTTCGATTTGTCTTTCCTTCTTAGTGAATGAAATCGCAAAGGGTGTGCTGCGCTTTGGCCTGCACAAACAATCATCCCAAGAGATCTGGACTAGAAAACGTGTTCTTAACACAAATCCTCGAAAGCTGCTCATTATCTGGGCTGTGGCCAGATCGCCATGAAAAAGCCTCAAACGTCCTGAAAGCCGTAACAACTCCCAAAGGAGCGTGGCTTAGCCAAGCCCCAATCCTCCTGCCCAGCACTACTATTCCAAATGCTGACGTCACCAGCCACTGGCTCCAGCAGTGTCTGTTACCGGCCCGGGAATGCCACAATGTTAGAATGCAGGCGAGCTATGGGTGATATCACAGTCCACCCATGCCCAGTGTGATCATCTGCCTCCTTTAGTAGTGGGCAACGGGTGTGTTGCGGCTCTGTTTGGCACTACGGCCCGTATAAGTCATGGAGGAGTCAGAGGATCAAATCTCTCCTCTGTTTTAGTCTCAAGTTTGTCCCCATCTCCTTGCCGTCAATAGTTCAAGAGAGGGGCAGGTTTTGGCCGGTAGTCCAGGCGTGAAGTCTTGATCCTCACAGGACAGTTGTGTGTACATAATCAGTGCTTTCGTTTTATCCACTGGAAAAAAAAATCGAGGTACATAAACCTTGAGGTGTATACACACCGGCAGAAGTTGACTGACTCACTCCGCCTGGCCAACTGTGCCATTTTCTCATCAGCGTTTACATATCTTCTCTGCACGGTGGAAACATTCCCGCTGAGTGCCTCGATTTACAGCATGGTGTCGCTTTACAGCAAGCTTTTGTTTAGCGTACAACCCTGGGCCAGCGTTCAGGAATGCACAACACGAGGAGTAAAGCACTAGAGAGCCTCTATCTCCTCTCTCTAATCCGGTCCTACGACTCCCTACACACACCTACAACCCTCAACCACCCTCTCCCCTGACCCGCCCTAACTTCGAGTGCTGATGACAACCTCCAACATGATGATACATTATTCCACAATGAGAAATACTTTTGCACTCGCCTTGCTTACAGTCTTAGAACAGTCTCCTTTTCTCTTTATTTTCTCCACAAATGTATATGTCGGGGAGAGACTACTTATGTTATGAATGACCTTTCTGGCTGGCGAGAACCTGGCAATCTTTTTCAGATTCTACAGCTCACCGAAGCAACAAGCATTTAGTATTCAATAGCCATCACACAGACATTTTGATAAAAATGAGTTTAATTCTGTAAAAAGTTATAAAATGAGTATTGTACAAAAATAAAGTTTGAGGGCTTTGGTTCAGTAACACAAAACATTACACCTTTTCTTTCGCAGGTGATTATAACACAAACATGGGTCTGAAAACAAAAAATGCAATCCTTTCTGCCTGGTGTTGGCACTGCAGATTCCTCTGCTTTTACACACACCTTACCTTCACAAAATAACTGTCAGCGTTATGAACACACAGGAAAAGGAACACTGACAGTTGAGGAAACAACCATATGTGAAGACAGAGGGGGAGTGGTCAGACACAGTTCACACACTTAAAAGTAACATACGGAAAGGTAAGGGCCCAAGAGGCTGCCGGAAAGGCTTACACAGAAACCAGTTATTAAAGGGGATGATGATCCAATTGATAAAAGCATGCTGTGATTAAAGGGTTCGATCTTTCTCCGACAGTGTTTGGCCTAAATTCATCTTGATGCCGTGGATTTGTTCTGTGTGCTGGGGGAGATTATGGGGCTAAAGCTGGCTTGGTTTCTGTTGGGTGAGCACAGATACTCTGGTCCATAATCCATGCTAACATCAAGGCCTGTTCTGGGGCTCCCTTTCTCTGGGTTTCACTCAAAAGGTCTTCTATATGGACAAGGGCATAGTACTGTAGTAATAATGCTTTGAAGATTCCTCTGTTCGTTTTCTTTTCTGTAGTTGTTTTGGGTGAGGATTGATGGTATGCTGTATAGTGCTCACACTGAGCATGCCTGGTTACCCCAGTGCTCCCCTCTCTCCCCTTTAGTAATGTCACAATCTATGTCCGTCTCTTTGTTGTACTGTCTGGCCCTAAGACATGTATGTCGGCTTGGCTAAGAGTGACAGAGCCAGATCTCCCTTAAATGGTTTTAAACACCAGGGTGCCTTTGCCAGTGGGAGTAGTGGGCTAAGCTGCATGTTAGAGGATCGTTTTCAAACTAACCCCAGATCAGTGAGAAAGACCTGTGTCAGAGCAGAGCAGAGACAGAGACACTCCCAGGAACGCTAAAGCCTATTGGGACAGTAACCACTACAAAGCCTTTGCCCAGACTTGGTGTAGAGCCAGGACCAGGCTGAAGGGTTGAGATATAAGACCCTGGGCAGCCAAGCATACATGCATACCATCAACTTCTGCACTGTGATGGCCAAAGGACACTGGGTCCATTTTCCACAGTCTAGTCCCTCAAGGTTTTCATTATGATATCAGATTTTCTTGTGGTCTTTTGTAAAGCGGTCAGTCAAATATTACTTTGCAAATGGTGTGATTGAAAGAGAATGAAAGTGCGTTGAAAGCAGTGGTCCTGAAGGCTGCCCATAACCAACCTGTCCTGTACCTCCTGAGGCCATTTTGTTATTCTGTCTATAATTCAATGTAGTCTTCTTTTAATGTGGGGAGTATCATTGTAGGGAAGGCTGCACAGCTGTCTGGGATAACCACCGGCAGTACGACTTTATTCTGTCCTAAAAAAACAACAACGAGAATGCAGGGTTTGTATGCTCCTTGTAAACATGCCATGGTTTTGCCAGAAGTCTGTTTACCCCTTTACTTTGATAGAGTTAGGAGTGAGGAGCAGCTGACTGGTCTCTCCCAAGCCCTCAGCCCCTAACGTCCCAGGCCTCTCCATCCTCTCTGCTTTCCATTAGTGACAAATGAGGAACACTGTCAAAGACGCTCAAACCTGGCATCCTTCAAAATGATCGGAAAGCAGAGATAAGATTTTTTTTGTTTAGAAAAAGGTTGAAATTGGTCCACTCCAAGCTGTCTTTCTCTCTGCTTTCCCTCCCTAAACCTGATACCTTATGTTATTCTCATAAATCCATGATGTTTTGGAATCGGCAGTGGGTTTAGGATTATCTACCATGGAATTCAGATACAAACTGTACAGCGTTTGGAAACAAAAGGATGAGTTTGATTGGTTATGGCTGCACCTTGAACCCAGTTGTTTCAGCACAATCTGATTTCCCTTAGAAAACACATGCTCTGCTTTGGCACTATCCAGGACAAAACAAAGCTCAAATAAATAAGGAAAATCATAAAAATGGACTGCAATAAATAACAATAAATTAGTTCAATCTTAATAAATACATCTCATATATAATTAGAAATATTTGGGATTTTACATTGGTGTGTAGCACCAGACAGTCTCTGCTGTAGGACTAAGCCAGTCAACAGGTTGAAGAGTCCTCTCTACTTTTTTTCCCTCGTTCATTGTGAATGTAAACGTTAAGCTCCAGTCTGTGCAGTGGAACCAGAACACACTGGACTGCAGCTAAAAATACTCATCAGGACGAAGTCTGTTCTCACTGTGAGCCTCAGGAGCTGACTACGTTCCTGGGAATATAGATGCTCCCAGGAGAATCTGACGTGTTGAGGAACAGACCAGCTTTCAATATCCAGATTTCCTCTGTCTGGTTCTGTCTCACCAACTCCATTGCAGGCAAGCCTTTGAGTCTAACAGCATGGTTCAACAGGTAAATGAGACAGTATCCATGCAGACCTCCAAGGACGGGATCCAACCATGAAGTGAATACTGAGCTGAATTGACAATGTCTCTTTAATGGGCTGTTACACTGAATTCCAATGTAATTTAATGTCAGTCATCAACTGGCATTAGAACATAGAGGAACCCCTTCTCCACTGTGACCTGACTTGGGCTCTGGATCAGCTTAATCACTGGAGGTTTGGGGACTACACCATCCCTGTTCACCCCTTTGCAGCTTCTCAGGAGTAGGACAGGACACGCTAACACTGGCCATGGGTCCTAAGACACCACTGGAGTGGACGATCTGTCTCACGTTCCGTTATTTTCCACTGTGTTCCTTCCCTTGAAAAGGCAGTGCCAGCCTCTGAGAGGCTTTATGTCACTGCCCGATTCCTTTATGTCTGTCAGCACTTTGCCTTTCTCTCTCGTTTCATCTCTCCCAGAGTCAAACACAACCACATTTGCGGGCGGAATGCTTCTGCAGAATGTGGTAGTCCTCGTTGTTGTCATCCAGGAACGACAGGTCGTCGTCAAAGGCGATTGGTCGACAGCAGGTGCGGGAAGGTATGTCCTTGACCAGCTTCTTGTTGTGAGTGAGGTTGTTGAGGATCTTGTCATAGTTGGTCTCTGCGTCTGAACAGGGGCCGCTGCAGTATCGGAAGATCATCTCCTCTTTGGTCTGGTAGCCCAGACCTAAGTCAGTGACGTTGAGATGGACCTCTTTTAGCAAGCAGCCACGGCCTTCAACCGGCTTCGTCCGCTGCTCCCCTCTTTCACTGCTCCTCCCTTTGCCCCCTCGCCCCCGACCCTTCTTCTTCTCCGCGCGTCCTCCTCTTGCCCGTCCTCCTCTCCCCTCTCCTCTCCCTCCTCCTCCTCCTCGGTCCGTGTTTGCTGCTCCTCTCTGTCTCTCCTGCTCTCTCTGCTCCCTCCTTTCCCTTGAGCCGCCGGCGGGCTCGGATGATCTCCTCAGTCTGCCAATGGTAGCCTTGATAAAATCCATTACGTCATCAAACTGGTCCGGATATGGGCCTGTGATGTCATCTGTAAGAGAGAGGATGCATAGAGGAAATGACTGATAATGCAATAGTAAAGTCAATGCATTAAAGTGACAACATATACTGTAGTAATAAACAATAGAAGTAAAAATAGTGATGGCAACCATTTGAATGTTAAATCAATATAGAGTTTCCCTGTGACAAGGTAGCGATGCTTCAATAACTGTAACAGTTGGCAGTTCCATACAGAAGATCGTTTCAGTAATTCTAGTTATACTTCTTGGAACAGACGACCTTCTCTTTCCCTTTTTAAAATACTGAATCAGAGCTTCAAAGCACCGCTAGAAGGGAATCATATGGACTGTGATATGGAGAGAGACGATTTCATCTCTCTTCAGCACTTATTCTATTTCAAATTCAAAACATGCAGGAAGCCCTCTGCCATCTGCAGAGGGAAACAAAACCCCAGAGAGCCCTTTGATCCTTATGTAATACACGGTGATTCCATTATAGTGTAAACTCCCTCCTCCTTCTCCGCATCGCTTAAACGTCTGGCAACCCACTCAGAAGATCACAGAAAACATTATTGTTAAATGACTCAATTAGTATGACACTAATCATATTACCCAATATGAATGTCAGGTGTATGATGTTTTTTTGAATGTTTTAATGTGTGTGTGTGGCTAGCTTTTGTGCGTGTGTGTGTTCGTTCAGTGGAGGTGGGGTTAGTAGAGAAGGAATGCCCTTAAAGCTAGCCTTGGCATGATTTACTCCAGGCCTCAGTAGACTGGCCTGTGTGTGGCGGGCACAGGGCACCCAGGCAGGTTGTGTAGTGTGTCTATCTGCCAGGTAGAGGTGTCAGTAGCCCAGCCTCTTCTTGCCGTTGGGAGTCACCTGTCTCACCTGTCCCACTGCCAGCGTGCAGGTCATCTGATCCACCCAGCTCCACGGCTGATTGGGCCGTCGCGGTGGTATCGGGTGAGCCAGGGACCAATCTGTTTAGACACCCTGTGCCCTTTGATTTAAGCACCTTCTATTGTGTGGCTATCAGCTGATGGACGATAGAGTAGACAGACAGACAGGGATAGCACCTATTCTACACCAGCTGTCAGACACAATTGTTCCACAGCCCAAACGACAGCAACACCTCCCGGCACTCCCCGTGCACCTGTTTCAAATGTTCTCCAGAATCACGTTTGTTATGATTTAGAGATCAGTTCTGAAGTCTGCCGGGTGTAACGCGCCACTGAGAACAAAGTGAAGTCCTGACAAGGCATACAAAAAGATTTTTGTATTAAATACTTCACTTCACATAGTTGTCTAGCCTAGTGGAGCATGCACCAGAAGCCAGACACAAGTATCTCTAGAGGCAGTGGATCAGCTGCAGAGACACTTGGCTCCAAAGGTTTCTTGGAACTGGTACAAGATTCATCGCTTACCACAGACATCGCACCCGAAACAAAAGGCCAAACCTCCCATTGAGTTCCAGGGTTGTTTACACCTTGGTGCATTGTTAACGGTCTTAAGTTACAGAACAGGCTGAGGTGATGTCACTCACCGCCGCTAACTGAATATGAGGTGAGGGGAAAAACATTTATCTGTTCTAAATGTTCCATGCCTTATCTAGAGCGCTGCACAGTTTACTACTGTGTAAAGTCAAGACTGTTATGTTCTTTTAAACAAATGGAATTCCTTGCCCTCGAAGATGCTTAAATGAGCCTAAACACAATATTTTGCGCGCCCTTGTTGGTTTTGACTCTGTCGTATTGTCCAGTCTTTCTCCTGTGATCTGCATCTGTTTCCGTGTTCCTTTACTCTAACTTGGTTAGGGATAAAACACAACACGCTATGTTTTCTTGACAGGGAGAGGGCACAGGTCCTGCAGTCCCAAAGCGACGGGGGTGAAGATAAACAAGCAAAAGGAATGTCAGCTCTAGCCTCTATGTTTGGAACTGAGGAGCCGCACTCACTATTTCTTGCTCCTTCTGCCGCATGGATGTTTTTACCATCAGCGTGATGCTGCCCACAGCAGTAGATGTTTTTGCCATCAGCGTGATGCTGCCCAGAGTAGTAGATGTTTTTGCCATCAGCGTGATGCTGCCCACAGTAGTAGATGTTTTTGCCATCAGCGTGATGCTGCCCACAGTAATAGATGTTTTTGCCATCAGCGTGATGCTGCCCACAGTAGTAGATGTTTTTACCATCAGCGTGATGCTGCCCACAGCAGTAGATGTTTTTACCATCAGCGTGATGCTGCCCACAGCAGTAGATGTTTTTACCATCAGTGTGATGCTGCACACAGCAGTAGATGTTTTTACCATCAGCGTGATGCTGCACACAGCAGTAGAGAGAACTGTTTAATTAAACCTACTGTTAGACAAACTGCTCTGAAGTAGGTAGTCAGCAGGATTTATCAATGACTAGTCTGGCCCCATGGGCGCCTCAGTTGAAGTGCCCTTCAACAATTAAAAAGTAGGTGAAAAAGGTAACTCAAATAACCAAATTCAACCTAGCTAATTTCCGATTCAGACAAAATTGTTTGACTACATAGGTAGCAAAACTGTACTTCAAATCTATGATACTCCCCCACTTAACATTCTGCTTGACTAGTTGGGCCCAAGCTTGCTGTACAACATGAAAATCCGTTCAGTCTGTCTACAAACAGGCTCTCAAAGTGCTTGATAGAAAGACCAATAGCCATCATAACTATTACATCCTCAGAAAGCACAAAAATATTGTGCAATACACTGACGCATGTCTTGTATTCAAGATCCGAAATGGCCCGGCTCCTCCCCCTCCACTTAGTACTTTTCTTCAACAGAAAACCCAAACCCATGGCAGCAGATCCACAAGGTCTGCCATGCGAGGTGACTGTATAGTTCCCTTAAGGAAAAGCACCTTTAGTCAATCTGCTTTCTCTGTGAGAGCTTCCCATGTCTGGAACCCAATGCCATCAACTGCACCACCTATAGCACCTTCACAAAAAACATAAAGACATAGCTAAAGGCCAGTCAGACTTCTGAACATATTCCCTAGCTGTGTATTGTATCTTTCCATGTTGTCTGTTGCTTGTGAGGTGTGGAAACACTGTTGCTTTTATGGATTTTGTTTTGTTGCTTTTTGTGTTATGTTGTTCTGTCTGCGTGCTACGTGTTGATTGTCCTATGCGGCTCTGCATATTGTTTGTCTGTATTGTATTGTACTGTTATTGTAATTAATTTTAATAACCTGCCCAGCAACTGCGGTTGAAAATTAGCCGGCTGGCTAAACCATCACTTTTACTGAAATGTTGATTAATGTGCACTGTCCCTGTAATTTAAAAAAAAATCAACTCAAGCCCAAAAAATCAGCCCTCAATTACATTGACTGCTGTCCCTTTATATGGGATAAGCTTGCCTTGCTAGTTGCTACAATATGATCCATAGCAAAAGTTCATGGCTTGCAAGACTTTAACCCAAGTGTGAACCCAAGGAGAGCCTGTTCCTACCAAAGGAGCGCCCCCGACTCTATTTAAAACACATAATCCTGTATGTTCCATACGGAACACATGGCAACCTATGGCCATCACATGAACATATGTATCCTCTCTGAGGTTTGTGTTAAATGTTGGGGCGGAGTATACCCCGATTGTTTTGATAATCAGGCCTTTGAGCCTTTGAACTGGGTACCAAACCATAAATGGTATGTTGAATGTGCATTTTCCAGCGGTCGTGTTTGTCACCCTCTTCAAGCACATACACACTTCAAGGAACTGAGAACCAGTAGACTACTCAGTACTGCAGTCACTTTATTGCCATGGTTTTGAAAAACAGAGCCTCATCAAGCCACTTTATTAGTCTTCTGTTAGAGAATCCTTTTCTAGAACACGGTCTGATCTTAAAGCGAGAGTCCTTAATTGAATTAACAACAAGGCAGCCACCCCGCCTCTGTTTTAGTAAACAGCTCAGGGATTGGCCTGGAGAAATGTAAGCACTCTCAAATTAATATACAGAGCAATGGATACAAGGACTGACCATCCAAGATATAAAAATGATAGTTTTAACCATGTTTTGTGGCTATACAGTGTTTGTTTACATTTACATTGTAAACAATGTAAAACAAGCTTATATAGTAGAAGTCAGAAGTGTACATACACCTTAGCCAAATACATTTAAACTCAGTTTTTCACAATTCCTGACATTTAATCCAAGTATAAATTCCCTGTCCTAGGTCAGTTAGGATCACCCCTTTATTTTAAGAATGTGAAATGTCAGAATAATAGTAGAGCGAATGATTTATTTCAGCTTTTATTTCTTTCATCACATCCCCAGTGGGTCAGAAGTTTACATACACTCAATTAGTATTTAGTAGCATTGCCTTTAAATTGTTTAACTTGGGTCAAACATTTTGGGTAGCCTTCCACAAGCTTCCCACAATAAGTTGGGTGAATTTTGGTCCATTCCTCCTGACAGAGTTGGTGTAACTGAGTCAGGTTTTTTTTCAGTTCTGCTCACAAATTTTCTATAGGATTGAGGTCAGGGCTTTATGATTGCCACTCCAATACCTTGACTTTGTTGTCCTTAAGCCATTTTGCCACAACTTTGAAAGTATGCTTGGGGTCATTGTCCATTTGGAAGACCCATTTGTGACCAAGCTTTAACTTCCTGACTGATGTCTTGAGATATTACTTCAATATATCCACATAATTTTCCACCATCATGATGCCATCTATTTTGTGAGGTGCACCATCCCCTCCTGCAGCAAAGCACCCCCACAACATGATGCTGCCACCCCCGTGCTTCACGGTTGGGATGGTGTTCTTCAGGTTTGCAAGCCTGCCCCTTTTTCCTCCAAACATAAGGATGGTCATTATTGCCAAACAGTTCTATTTATGTTTCATCAGACCAGAGGACATTTCTCCAAAAAGTATGATTTTTGCCCCCATGTGCGATTGCAAACCGTAGTCTGGCTTTTTGTCGGTTTTGGAGCAGTGGCTTCTTTCTTGCTGAGCAGCCTTTCAGGTTATGTCGATATAGGACTCGTTTTACTGTGGATATAGATACTTTTGGACCGGTCTCCTTCAGCATCTTCACAAGGTCCTTTGCTGCTGTTCTGGGATTGATTTGCACTTTTCGCACCAAAGTACGTTCATCTCTAGGAGACAGAACGTGTCTCCTTCCTGAGCGGTATGACGGCAGCATGGTCCCATGGTGTTTATACTTGTGTACTTTTGTTTGTACAGATGAACGTGGTACCTTCAGGTGTTCGGAAATTGCTCCCAAGGATGAACCAATCTTGGCTGATTTCTTTTGATTTTCCCATGATGTCAAGCAGAGAGGCACTGAGTTTGAAGGTAGGCCTTGAAATACATCCACAGGTACACCTCCAATTGACTCAAATGATATCAATTAGTCTATCAAAAGCTTCAAAAAGCCATGACATCATTTTCTGGAATTTTCCAAGCTGTTTAAAGGCACAGTCAACTTAGTGTATGTAAACGTCTGACCCACTGGAATTGTGATACAGTGAATTATAAGTGAAATAATCTGTCTGTAAACAATTGTTGGAAAACTTATTTGTGTCATGCACAAAGTAGATGTCCTAACCGACTTGCCAAAACTATAGTTTGTTAACAAGAAATTTGTGAAGTGGTTGAAAATGAGTTTTAATGTGTATGTATGTGTATGTAAACTTCCGACTTCAACTGTATTTGGGGCTCTGATGGGGTACGACAGTTCATGAGGCATTCATAAGCTATATTCTCCAATAATCAATGGGTATATATCACAAGTCCAAAAATGGATGTAGCAACCAAGAATTTTAGCTTTAATCAGAAGAAAGTATATTTGACTCACACTTCAGCAGGTGATAAAACACTATCAGTGTTGACTTACATTTATCCTCCATGGAGATTTCCTGCAGGCTGTGAGACTCTGACTGGAACTCTGGCTCTGGTTCCTCCGCAGACAGGGACAGAGAATCACTGTACCGATCCGAGTAGTGAGCTCTCTTGGCTGGCTGAAGGTTTTGGTAGAGGGGGCGTGTGGAGACGGAGCTCAGGAGCAACAAACACGTGGCCAAAACATTCCATAACTTCATCTTAGACTCAGTTCCTATGAAGGAAGCTGCAAGAAAACAAAAACAGGCGTGTGAGGTGGATCAACCTCTGAAATAATCCTACATTTACAAATTAGATTAAAATGTTAAAGAAATGTGTAGGCTGTGAACACAGGAAACATAGGACATAGTGCCAAAATGGGCTTAGTTTGGTCATCTTTTGAATTGCAAGAAAATATTACAAGCATGAATATTTGATGTTGATACTATGAAGGATGGGAATAAGGCGTAATAGATACTGTAGCTCCCGACTGGCACATTGTTGACCTGCTTTGATACAGTGCAGAAAACAGTCTTGAGTCATGATGACATCTTTTGAAATTCATTTGGCAATAGCAACCATCCTTCATGTCAAGAGGTTATGCCCATTCAACAACAGTGAAGCCAGCCAACTTGCTGTATATATGATGTTTTGTTGGCTATTGTGTTTTGGGACAGCTATTGGGGATCCAAATTAACAAACTTCAGAGACCATTATTTACATTGTATCAAGTTGTATATCTTTCAACAAAAATGTCAAATATAGCTAGAAAGTTATAAACGCTATATGTAGGCTAAATATAAACTGTTAGCCCATGGTCTTTAGGTTGACATGGTCTAAATATAATCTATAAATATGATTTCATACTGAAATATCCTATTACTTTTAGGGACCTCCATAGCTTCTACATGATACAAAATATTGATATTACAATAATGTCGTTTTAATTATTGTTTTTGTATATGATGGACATTCTGATCCAAAGAACCTCGAGTACAACACATTTTTGACCTATTTGAGTGATCATTGACGAGTGCGTGTTACTGAAATGGATGGCCGTCACAGGCAAAGGGTGCGCCTTTACTCCAAAATTCGTTTATGGACGCACCATGCATAGAGCATTGGCTTGTGTTCAGTAGAAATGTGCCAGATGCTGAATCCCTATTGCTTATGTGACTATTGTTAATTGAGCATTTGGCTGCAGCTAAAGTATGTCCATAGGGTGTACTTATTGAATAGGCTTAATGCATTAAATAAATTACTTCCGATTTGCAACTAATACCTAGAACATTTGGCACAATGTTAATGCGTGCTAGAATGTTTATTTTCCTTTTCTCTACGTGTTTTATCCATTGTGAATGCTTACTTTGTAGGCTGATCGACATTCAGAATAGGTCTGATATCATCAAAATTCCTTCATCAATACTATAGTAGGTTAACAGCCTACATAGCCTACAAGTGCATCTCATTTACAAAAAAATAATATTGCACAATCAATAACTGATTGGAATGTGCTTACCTTAAATCTGGCCCTTGCAGACCTGCAATTGTATCCGTATTAAAGTCCAACACACAGCGATGCATTTAACGTTCCGTGGTGAGTATGAAGTACTTGTATCCAAATGATATATTCAGACTGTACAGTTTTATCTGATCACATAAACAAGATCCGATGCGTTCAATTTAAATGACAATGTAAAAAACAAAAACAATAAGTAAAAATGCCACTCAGAATTAATGGAACTCTGTAGCCTACAGAGCGCCCAACCATGCGTCTGCCCACAGGTAGGCTACACGCTTAAGTGGCTAGCTGGCCAAAGTGCCTCTGCGCTGTCTATCCAGGCGCTCAATCGCAAACTAATTGGATGCTGGTTTCCACATTGGAAATCCGAGAGAGATCCACCATCATCAACTGCAAGGAGTCAAATGAAGACATCAGCTTTACCGACGCCGAATTGCTTTACCGGCACCGCTTTAGAGAGACAGTTTATTACGTGTTACCTTAAACTTTTTCAATGAGAGAAAATCAAATCATCCACCGGACCAACATAGAGTCAAGAAAATTTACTTGATGTTTT
Source organism: Oncorhynchus clarkii lewisi (assembly GCF_045791955.1). Taxonomy (NCBI): domain Eukaryota; kingdom Metazoa; phylum Chordata; class Actinopteri; order Salmoniformes; family Salmonidae; genus Oncorhynchus; species Oncorhynchus clarkii. Next base: position 37,594,320 of record NC_092151.1, read on the forward strand.
CATATCCCCAATGGACTTGGTATTCTAATAAAAAACGAGGGCAATGTGTATTCTCCATTATATCCAAGTGGTGTCCGTGCAAGGAGTGAGATGGTTGTCCACATGCGGGCTCTGTATATTCTCTCCAGACTGGCACTGTCAGTACAGATGTGCAGCTGTCTGCGCATCACGCTGTACGAGTCGCAGAAGACCGCCTGGATAGATTTATAGCTTTGAGCGCGCTGACGTTTCGAAGAGTCCGCCCTCCTTTTCTCGACCTCTGCACAACCAAACAGCAAGTACAAACAGAAGTACACGCAAACTCACATCTCCAAAACACCCCTGGCGCTCCATTTGCTGGGTGCAGTTTTGGGATCTCTTTAGGAGTATGTCACTCTCCTAATGTCCTGGGGTTAGATTTCAGTAATGTGGAAGGCAATTTGGAGACGTTCGTTTGCTATACATGTTCCTTGAATACACTGATCTTTACCGCGCGCACTGGGTGTCGGGTTCCAGCTACTCATAGATCAAATTAGGATGCCCACCACACTTATTTACTAGGACAGACTTGAAAATAAGTGTGATGGGCATTTGTGGGTAAAGGTGTAAATATGTAAGTCCTTTAATATTTTATGCATATGGCACAAGATATAATTCTCCAAAATTGTATGCACTGCAGCAGCTGTAGAATACCCATTACATAACCACTGGGCACACACTGGTTGAATCAACTGTTGTTTACATGTCATTTCAATGACATTATGTTGAACAAAGTAGAATAGACTTTGAATTGAAGTCTGTGGCCAGTGGGAAGTATTCAGATGCACACTATAGCTTGGAGCAAATGGTCACTTAATAACCAGTGTTTGGTGTCGTTTTGCCTGCAGGGGTCTGTGTGGCCCACAATAGAGCGGCTATAAACCCTCTGTGATGTGGTACCTGAGAGGCCTGGTCCATTAGCCCTCCTCATTTACACTCTAGATCTCTTTCATCTTCAGGATAGCTACATTCTTCATGGTTTTACCCAACTGTTTATGAATTTAACTCATTTCAGTGTTGATTAGTTAGAATACACCCAGATATTTTACACATTCAAAAAATAAAACATTTCGAGAGAAGGATTTTATTTATGTTTGACAGGCAAATTACAGAGGGCAACATTCTGGCTGTGACGCAAGGGATGCAAATTCAACGGTTGACACTGTCAATCTAAGGTGACTGTGGTGTGATTTAGCTCGTTTTTATCATTCGTTGGTATTAAAAGGGGCATATTTGTTAGCTCCAGGACTGGGATCACACGTTAATGAATGTATTCTCTAATATGTTTCTTTGTGTGTCTGCCTTGGTTACCATCTGCCTCCTCTTGTTATTGACTCCTTTCTACGTACACAATACTGTAGATTCCTCACTGTCATGTTCTCTTCAGAAGCTATCCACTTCATTGTTACTGGATCAGTAACATTCTATGAGTAATGTGCGCTCCAATAACCGGTCGAAAGGTATACAATTGTCTAAATCCATGCCTTTAAAACCCACCTCTGGCTGACTGTGTTCCGCTCACGTTGCATCTCATAATCATGCCTGAAACACAGCATAACAATTTTTCCTCGGTGAATCCCTTTTAAGTGTAGTGTCTGTCTGTCAGTCTGTGTAAAAATGTCCGATGTTTTAAAAGCCAAGAGAGGTGATGTCCTGTACAACAGAACACTTGACCAGCCAGTACTTTCTAAGTGCAGGTGCAGGCTAAGGGAGTTTACAGTATGACATGTGCATTTAGTTTTTTGTTTTTACAAAACGACAGTGAATTGATGGTGGATGGGTCGGGTTCTCCTATTTAAACATTCCTAGTATCACCTCTCCTCTGTTCCTCTCTTGGTGTTAGCTAAAAGGATTTGCACAACCCCATTAAAATGCTTTTCCTCTGTTGTTTAGGACCTTTGACATCTAGGATTTCATGGGAAGAGGTCAAATGTGATCTATTCTGCCTGTACTTACTCTGACCCTGAGAGAAATCATGGCCTAATCTGCACTCTGGATCAATTTAACGGACCTGAACAGTCTAGTCTACCATCCACAAGCTCTACAAAATGTGTCCTGTCTCCAGATGATCTGTATTCACTACTTGTTTCTGTTGGTAATCCAAATGGTTGTTAGATGCCATCAGACTCACTAACGGATTCATGTCATGTCACTAGAGGAACGGTTGATAGTCAGGTTACAGCACTACAACTTGTAGTGATATTGACAGTAAATGCTGGCGGAACCATTTAACTGCAGGCTGATAGAAGAACCATGTGTCTGCCGTGGGTGAATCAGTTGACATTTGAAGGGAGGCACTCATTCCGTAGTGAAGTCCTATCTCTTGCTCCTCCACTGAGATATGTGAGTGGGGTTATATTTAAGCGGTCCAGTCATAATTGGTGCTCTGCCCAGCCTCTCTGATTTTGGTCTTGTCATAAGGAATTAACCTAACGGTTGGTTTCCTGCTCTATCCTCTGGGTGTTAGTGACAGTCGAAGCTGTGTGTGCCTCTGTGATTCTCTGATTCTCTGGGTTTGTCCAAATGTTTAGCTTGGCGCTGGTGTCTCCAGGAAGGATGCCCATTGGCCATGGACACCTAGATGCATCACTCATCTTTTATGGAAGCAGCGGTTACTAGTGGTTACTAACAGACCATGACAAATAAACACAACCATAAAAACAAGAATAAACAGGATTGCATAATTCTCCTTTTCCACTTTACGGTCAATGAGAATATCAAAATAATGACAACAAGGATTAACATACTGTCTGCTACCAACAAGCACAGTACTGTCATAGTCATGTCCAGTAACAGATGGGGACAAAAAGCCAACATAGAAAGCCAACAGTGGTCCTGAACTACAGCCTGGGTCTTTAATATATTTATTTTATTTAAAGTGCTGACATTGAGAGCATTTTTTAAGGGGAGGGGCTGAGAATTCTACAGGCGGGGGGTTGTACTGGAGAGAATAGCTATCCCCTGTGGTGGTGGTGGTGGGGGGGGGGGTAGAGACATTAAGGAGACCAGGGTCAGAGCTCAGGAGCTGTTATGATGTGATAACTAAACAACCACGCAGGGAATTACATCTTTGGGAAATATCAAAAAGCTTCTTCTGGCTGGCACTCGGAAATTGTGTCAAAAGTTTGCATGAGTGGCGTGAGTACATGTAACAACACTGTTTATGGTTGGAGATGATCATGCCAGTGTACAGAGCCAGTGGGGTTAGAAGGGAGGGAATACCAAAACCTTGTCACAGAGACCTGAGAGAAAGAGATCCAGTAATGACTCCACTGGGATCCAATCCATCCATATCATAAAAAGCAATCACTCTCTTTCAGTGATGACTGGTCTATTCTTTTTAGCGCCGTTTACAAGGGAGTGTGTCACAGAGCTCTCTGATGTCACAGACTAGTTGAACATGGCCAGCTCATGGCCCAGACAGAGTGTGTTTTGTTATGTGGACTTGTCCCGTGTTACCCAACTCCAGTCCTCTAATACCCCCAACAGCATTCATTTTGTTGTAGACCCGGACAAGCACACATTATTTAACTTGTCAATTAATCGTCAAGACCTCAGTGAGTTGAATCAGGTGAGTTTGTCTGGGGCTACAACAAAAATGTGTGCTGTTGGGGGTACTCGGGGACTGGATAGGTAAACACTGGACCACACTGGGGTAAACTGGGGTGACACCAAAGACTCCCTCCATAATACCGTTTCTCTGGACCTCTGATACTAACATAAACGAGGTAGTAATGGCTTCCAAACATAGTCCCTGTTTTAGAAAGCTCCTTTGTGTGAGAACACATCACAGGCTGAGGGTGTCATTCGCAGAAGGGACTAGTCACTGAGATGGAAGTGCCGCCTTCTCTCATTAGGCGTGCAGTGCAACGGGGCAAACCACTTTATTTTGAATGCCAACCCCTCAGAGCACACAAACAGCCTTATCTGTCTGAGGAGGAGGGTGACTCTTGGTTGACCTTTTAGTGTTCAAACTCAACCCCCGGGTTAAATAGTGCTAGTCACTGGGAGTTTGAGGACTTTTTTTTGGGACAGCTTTGGGTCTCGTTGTGTGGTGGTGGGTGTCATCGTGTGTGTGTGTCATAGAGGACAGAGGAATGCGGAATTACAGGGGTCATCATACTAAACTCTGTAGTCGGTTGATAACTCATGATGTCCATGTTGATCTGCTTGAATCAAATACACAATGAACAATCACCAAGTCACACACATACATTAAAGATATTCCTAGAAGGCTTTAGTATGATCCACCATTGTGTTTATCACATGGCTGACATGTTAACCACTCATCGGCCTGTTTGAGAGTTTTGTCTGGTGTGTTTTACGGTCCTGACCACAGTAACCACTCCAGTGATATGTGGGCTTGTCTAAAAGGTCGGCATGTTCGCAGGATTATCAGGCTAGCACATGGAATTCACACACATCATACACCCCTCGCTCCCACTACACCCATGGAGTGGACCTTATGTTCTGATGTGATCCGTGACACTGTATACGGTGACAGAACTCGAGGCCACTGCAGTGTGCATTTCTGTCCCAACTTCAGTAGGCCTTTGATGGTGCTGACTTAATTAAATTAGTTGAGACAGGTGGATTGACCTGCATCTATATCATGTGATGAAAACAAATGCACAGTTTGGGGGCTTCAGCAGTTTGTAGGCTTCATTTGAACTACTTGCTTGTGAAACAACGTGGCATGATCACTGACAGTACCTCCACCTACTCTCTGAGCTGCCGAGCGAGCCGACCCTGACCTGGTCCCACCCTAGCCAGATAGTATCAGGCAGTGTTTGTTTGATGTGGCTGTGGGACAGTCACATGGCATTGCATAGTGGCCCTGTCTCTAAATCCCCTTTGGAACTCTTGATCAGCCAGGACAAGGGTGGAATTTGAGTCTCTATCCTCTGCGGTGTGCCTGGGCACTAATACCCTGGAGGGCAGTGTCTCGGCTCCACTAATACCCAGCTGCCACAGGAACCCACCCTGGATAACCCGTGGAACCAACAGGTTCCTGTTGAGAGAGCAGTATGTAACAGTTAGAGCAGTAGGCGATTCTTATACTACTGCTCACTGCCATACAGTGCTTCATCTCCACCTGTTCTCTCCTATTATTTTGATCATACACACAAGATGGTGTACAGGTATTACTGACACAATCTACTGTATCTCATGTTACTCTATGAGAAACAGTCTAGGTCACTTACAGTAAGATACCACCCAGTATCATCTGTGCTTTGCTGAAACAGCTGAGGTGTTGCAGAGAGAGAGATGTATGTGTGTGTGTGTGTGAGTACACAGTATCACACTGCAGGCAGGACTATGACACCGTTATTAATAGAAGTGAGGAAGTGCAGGTTAAATCCTTCAAACAAAGAAATGTAACATATAGAGAGATCACATTTTAAAAACCTACGCACCACTCCGTGAAACACTGTCTCTATTTTCCAATGCGATATACTGTAGATGAAATGTGTCAAAGAATCCAATAGACACATGTATCCAAGAGGAGATCCAAGAGGGTGAAGATCACCATTCCCATACTTTCACTTTTTGTCCAGTTGTCTTCTAGCTGTGCCTCAGGAAGATTGTAGAGTGGAGATAAAGGTCAGTGATTGATCTGTCTGACTGTTATAGAGCAGCATGCTGGGGAGGTCTGAGAACAGCTCATTATTGGTCAAGGGTGAATTATCACCTCATGAGAATCAAAGGAGCTTAATACAAGGCAAAGATTCTATGGCGCGCATAGGCTTCTGATGGACATTTTTTAAGGTCCTTGCTTAAGGTGGTGGAGTGTGCTGAATGTGGTTTATAACCAAGGGGTGTGTCACGAACGTCGTCAGGGAAATGACCGGACCAAGGTGCAGCGTGGTGAGCGTACATTATCCTTTATTAAGAATGTCGCCAACAAAGCAAGAAACACCAAAAACGAACGAGAAGCTTCCTAGGGCTATTCAGGCCACTAACAAAGACAACTACCCACAACTAAGGTATGATTCCCAATCAGAGACAACGATAGATAGCTGTCCCTGATTGAGAACCATACCCGGCCAAAACATAGAAACAGAAAACATAGAAATAAAGAAACTAGAATGCCCACCCTAGTCACACCCTGGCCTAACCAAAGTAGAGAATAAAAGCCTCTCTATGGCCAGGGCATGACAGGGTGTTGATTGATGTGCCTTCCTTTTGGAGTAGCATGTCCTATAACAATGACAGAAATGTGGATGTAGAGTCTGGACTAGGGTTGCATAACTACTCGTAATAACTTTCATAGGTATTCTAACTTTATATCCCTGTCCATATGAATGAAAGCATCTAATCAACAATTACGTAATTTCCAATTATCTCTGCAAGTCCTCCAACTTTTTACTTTTTTCACAACTGCCACCAGTTTGGCACTAAAACATTGACAACAAAATACATATTGACAAGGTAAAATTAAGAAAAGTGTGTAAAAAAATATGATATTTTATGCTGAAACTAAATACTGAACAAAAATAAAAACGCAATAGGAAACAATTTCAAAGATTTTGCTGAGTAACAGTTCTTATGAGGAAATCAAACAATTTAAATCAATTCATTAGGCCCTAATCTATGGATTTCACATGACTTGAAATACATACAGTGCGGAGAACAAGTTTTTGATACACTGCCGATTTTGCAGGTTTTCCTTCTTACGAAGCATGTCTGTCATTTTATCATAGGTACACTTCAACTGTGAGAGACGGAATCTAAAACAAAAATCCAGAAAATCACATTGTATGATTTTTAAGTAATTAATTAGCCTTTTATTGCATGACATAAGTATTTGATACATCAGAAAAGCAGAACTTAATATTTGGTACAGAAACCTTTGTTTGCAATTATAGAAATCATACATTTCCTGTAGCTCTTGACCAGGTTTGCACACACTGCAGCAGGGATTTTTGCCCACTCCTCCATACAGACCTTCTCCAGATCCTTCAGGTTTCGGGGCTGTCACTGGGCAATACAGACTTTCAGCTCCCTACAAAGATTTTCTATTGGGTTCAGGTCTGGAGACTGGCTAGGCCACTCCAGGACCTTGAGATGCTTCTTACGGAGCCACTCCTTAGTTGCCCTGGCTGTGTGTTTCGGGTCGTTGTCATGCTGGAAGACCCAGCCACGACCCATCTTCAATACTCTTACTGAGGGAAGGAGGTTGTTGGCCAAGATCTCGCGACACATGGACCCATCCATCCTCCCCTCAATACGGTGCAGTCGTCCTGTCCCTTTTGCAGAAAAGCATCACCAAAGAATGATGTTTCCACCACCATGCTTCACAGTTGGGATGGTGTTCTTGGGGTTGTACTCATCCTTCGTCTTCCTCCAAACACGGCGAGTGGAGTTTAGACCAAAAAGCTCTATTTTTGTCTCATTAGACCACATGACCTTCTCCCATTCCTCCTCTGGATCATCCAGATGGTCATTGGCAAACTTCAGGCGGGCCTGGACATGCGCTGGCTTGAGCAGGGGGACCTTGCGTGCGCTGCAGGATTTTAATCCATGACGGCGTAGTGTGTTACTAATGATTTTCTTTGAGACTGTGGTCCCAGCTCTCTTCAGGTCATTGACCAGGTCCTGTCGTGTAGTTCTGGGCTGATCCCTCACCTTCCTCATGATCATTGATGCCCCACGGGGTGAGATCTTGCATGGAGCCCCAGACCGAGGGTGATTGACCGTCATCTTGAACTTCTTCCATTTTCTTTTTCCATTTTCTTTGCCTTCTCACCAAGCTGCTTGCCTATTGTCCTATAGCCCATCTCAGCCTTTTGCAGGTCTACAATTTAACCCTGATGTCCTTACACAGCTCCCTGGTCTTGGCCATTGTGGAGAGGTTGAAGTCTGTTTGATTGAGTGTGTGGACAGGTGTCTTTTATACAGGTAACGAGTTCAAACAGGTGCAGTTAATACAGGTAATGAGTGGAGAACAGGAGGGCTTCTTAAAGAAAAACAAACAGGTCTGTGAGAGCCGGAATTCTTACTGGTTGGTAGGTAATCAAATACTTATGTCATGCAATAAAATGCAAATGAATTACTTAAAAATCATACAATGTGATTGTCTGGATTTTTGTTTTAGATTCTGTCTCTCACAGTTGAAGTGTACCTATGATAAAAAATTACAGTCCTCTACATGCTTTGTAAGTATGGAAACCTGCAAAATCGGCAGTGTATCAAATACTTGTTCTCCCCACTGTATTTGCATCTGTAGGTCACAGATACCTTAAAAAATAAATTGGCCTCAGGATCTAATCACGGTAGTTTTGTGCATTCAAATTGCCATCGCTAAAATTAATTGTGTTCGTTGTCCGTAGCTCATGCCTTCCCATACCATAACACAACCGCCACCATGGGGCATTCTGTTCACAACGTTGACATCAGCAATCCGCTCGCTCACACTATGCCTTACACATGGTCTGCGGTTGTGAGGCCGGTTGGATGGATGTACTGCCAAATTCTTAAAAATTATGCTGGAGGTGACTTATCGTAGAGAAATGAAGTTTCAATTCTCTTGCAACGGCTCAGGTGGACATTCCTGCAGTCAGTATGCCATTTGCACACTCCCTCAAAACTTGAAACATCTGTGGTGTTGTGTGACAAAACTACACATTTTAGAGTGGCCTTTTATTGTCCCCAGCACAAGGTGCACATGTGTCACGATTATGCTGTTTAATCAGCTTCTGATATGCCACACCTGTCAAAGGGAAGGATTATCTTGGTAAAGGAGAAATGCTCACTAACAGGGATGTTATATTTAGCATAATGTTAAAATTGTCTTCATTTATTATTTTATATACTTTATATGTTATGGAAATTCTATAAAATCCTGAGTTTCCAAAATTCCGGTAGTATACTGGTAAACTCAGAAAGTTACCGGTAATATACCCTATCCATGTAACCCTAGTCTGGTCATATGTAATGCAGCTCTGTTAATTGATGCATAATCAATTAATCAAACTAGGACTCCCAGGAGGTTTCTGCAGGGTTTGTACGGCAGGGAGGCAATGAGTGGCGTCTATGCTGAGTTTGTCTACTGTTTGGTCCGCTGTGTGCCGGCTCTCTAAGCCTTCCTCAGGCCGTCAGACACACCGGCCTGCAGCTGCAGTCAAGGGCACGCGTCTGTGGTAGAGCTGATAGTGTTCCAGCAGGGCCTTTTAACTCAGCCCACAGCCAGCCCTAAGAGGGTCTCTATGGGCCGCCAGCATGCCTTTGGGCTGATACGGTACCTGTGATGGGCTTAACCTCTGACCTTCAGCAGCTGTCAGTGTGAGGAACCATCTCATAGGAGACATGTGGGACGGTCCCCAAGGTGGCACCGTGTTAGAACCGACGTTGGCTTTACGACTTTGACCATTCAAAGAGAGTCGCCGTGCCGGCTCCTCTTCCTACTGCTGTTACTAAACAAACATGGACGGGAGAGAACGCTGAGCAGCAGTGAGTAGCCTCACTGGGCTTAGAGTAAAACACCCCTGGTGAAAGGAAATGATTACGCTGCTTGTTGTCCTGCTGCTTGATACACTATCGCTTTACAGAGCTGAGGAGTGCTATTTTAATGATAACCTCTAGCCTTCAGGCTTGCTGGCTTGCTGCTGCTGGCTAAAAGCGTTGGACAGGCGAGGGGCTCGGTCTTACCTTTCACAACGCGTACCCGTCCCGAATGTAACAAGGTCGCACTAATTGGAGGAGGAAGTGCCGAGGATGTTTTTGGGGGAGGGGTAGTGGCCCCGGCGAGAAATTGGAGAGGGGGTCGGATCCTGTTTCTGCTCACCTCTGCTCTGGTTCCCCTTTCTAATCCAGCCTAGCATGTGTTGAGAACAGGGTGGGGGCCATTGGCTGTGTGCTTCCATCCGCTGGCAGTGCAAAGAGAGTCGCTAACGCCATACTTCCTCCAACACTTCGCTCACACTGGACACAGAGAGCACCTGATGGATGTCAGGCACACACAAACTCATACACACACACCTCCAAACCTCCATGTCAGTTTATACCCAGAGGATATTATGTCTCTCTCTCAGCAGAGTGAGCAGCTGGCTCCCCAGGCCATGACAGCATGACAGTAACACTGGTGTCAATCAGACTGCATGCTGCTTACAGTCACTGTTACGGTTACATTCATCAAAATCAGATATTTCAGCAAATGAACAATGCTTCCAGGTGCAATGTACTACTGTATATCAGCAGGAAAAACAACATTGTTTTAGATAAGTGGATCTGCACCTGGTTACCCTAAATCTTTGAGTACTTGCAGAAAATTGTATTTACTCATTCTGCAGCCAGCAGTACAGTCCATGACCACCAATGTGGTAACACTCTGAGACTAATTTGCCCATCTGTATATCATTGCTAGTGCTCTAGTTGGGGTCAGTTTTTATCTATTAATAACAGGGCTAAATTTGTCTCACTATCACAGTGAGGAGACTGGGTAAAGAGGAGACCTGACACCAATCCAAAAGGGTCACTAGTCCACATAAAATCACTGACACAGAACAACAGTGGGACCAGTCATTCCTATCTATACTTCATAGGCTAAATTGGGAAACCTCAACACACTTTGATCCCAACCAGAAAGGTACATTATGCCCTAATGCCAGTGTTGTTACAGCTGGATGTCCTTCCCCGCTGTATATCCTGGCAGCCGCTAGGATGAGAATGTTGTTTTACACGTTCAAATTAGGTGAGCAACAATTATGTGAAATTACAATTACCTAAAAGGAAAAGAGCTGAGGGATTAATGAAAAAAACATCTGCAAGTATGAGCTTCTCACATTACCAGCAGTAACTTTGGTCATGTATGGCTTTACAAGTTGGTGGATACTGGGGATATACAGTATGTGGGGTTAACTTGAGCCTAGACTTGGTACTTGAAAAGGAGAGAAATGTATGTATTTCTAGGTCATTTCTGCACCTGCTGTTCCAATACAGAGCTGTTGTTCTGGGTGGAGACAGAAGCCTTACAGTACTGTAGCTCAGTGTGATCAGCCCTTGTGTGATTCTCCCTGCGTTTCCCTTAGGGTTCTGCCAAATGGAATGCCCCTGATGGGCGAATGGAATGCTCATGATGGGTCAATGGAATTGTCATGATGGGTCAATGGAATGCTCATGATGGGTCAATGGAATGTTTAAAATGGGTCAATGGAATGCTCATGATGGGTCAATGGAATGTTCAAAATGGGTCAATGGAATGCTCATGATGGGTCAATGGAATGTTCATGCAGGGTTAAATGTGGACACAACCTTGGACATCATTCATAATGACGTTTGTCAAGAAACAATTAAAATAACTGTAACTTTTGGGACTGTAACTGTTAGGGACAGCCTACATATAGACAGCAATGCTGCAATTCAGTACAGGGGGAAATAGTGCCTACTGCTTTGATGGGCATCTCTCCAAGTGGCTCCGATAAATCTGGAGGCCATGGAGTTGTACTATAGTAAATCACCTGGAATGGAAGGATCAGACGTGGCCTAATTAGATGTTGTAATAAGAGTCGCTAGGCCGGGTTAATTTAGCTTGCTACTGGACTCCCACACCAAACAACTACAGCCCCATGCAAACAATAGACTGGGAAACATGAAACCCCTTTAATGGAATTTCACAGGGATAATATTTAGACATGGAATTAAACCGCAGTAGCTGGGTCTGGGTCTTAAAGGGGATTAGGGCGCCAACATTGGACAATCTAAATACATTTGTTGATGAAAGGAACAACAAACACAATGTAGTCTGGTAATTAGATAAATGAATGGGATGCAGGCTTGGTTTATTACCACATCTGTTTACTTTATCTGAACAGGGACGTCAGGCTGATCGCTGCATGCTCTAAAAGGACGATGACCCTGACTATAACCCGAGGAAAGACCATGATTAAGAGCAGCCAATCACCAGTGAGTTTGCAGTCACACTTGTACTGTATCAGACATGTTTTCTGACCGCAAGGAGAACCTGACCAACTGATCAGGGAATTAGAGTCAGGGGTCAAGGTTCAGGTGTCACAGATTACTCGCGGCGAGTCAGGGTGGATCTGAAGTTCTGAATCTTGAACGTCTTAAGGATATAGATGCACTTATAGCTGCTATAGTACTTCTGTACCGCTCCGGTGCCCATTTGTAACCAGTCAATTTTCCTAACCACTGCCCCAACGACCTGTGATAGAAGACCAGACTGACAGAGGGTTGGAACTGTGGTCTCATGTGTCAAACAGTTGGTGTCTGCAGTGCAGAGCTAGCTGCCTGAACCTATGTAGTCCTATCTAATCAGGGGCGTCCCTGTATGTAGCCTACAACACAGCTGTTATGTGGCGTGTAGAAACAGCTGAAAAATTCTATGATAAAACTGTGATTACTCTGTGGTCCAGAAAAGGAGGGATGGATGGATGAATAGGCAGATGAAGAGAGAGCGAGCTTCGTAGTGATCTGAGTGGAGGGAATACTCTGGCAACAAATACTTGACAGCATCTTCATTTGCATGCACTGGAGTAATCTGGATGCATGTTGTGAACATTTAAGATACTGTATTTTTGTTTAAGAGAATGTTGTAACACTAAATCGTTGTTTCTGTTTATTTTCCAAGACAGGTGCAGGTCAGCCAACCAAGGGGTCAATTATGCAGCTCCCAGGTAGGATCAACATGCTGTATTCATGCATTCCTTTCTGCTTTTCTTCTGCATGTCAATGTTGTGTGTTTTCACCAGGGGATTGGTGTCACTACCACCCAGAGGCAAAAGCTTTGGAGAGACAGACACAGACCTGGCCCTGTTGGTGAAACCGATGAGGAGCGCAATTATTTTCTATTTCTACACATTGCTATTACAACTGAAAAGAGCTATCCCTTCAACTGTCCGCATGCCAAAAAGCAATATTTCAAATGCGATACGTGATCTGTGTGTGTGTCAAAGGGAATGTGCTGTAAGGGGTCATTACAGAGAGAGAAAGGCCTGAGTCTTTTAAGCAGATGGGGCTTTATCGTTGTGGCCGTGGGGCAAGAAGACACAGAGCGGGGGGACAGAGACAGGAGACCACAAGAAAGGTGGAGAGGGGACTGGACGGTGACACATGTCTCAGTGCAGGGGGGGGGGGGGGATTTTACTCACCTCTCCTTTGTAGGGTCATCATGTTACCAGCCTTGTGAAGAGCAGTCCTCCCCTGCACTATATTGTACTATAGTGCATGTGGGCTGGGGAATAAAAGAGACTAGACAATGCTCCTGACAATAGAGCAGATGGCGGGAGTGAGCCTTGTCCCATTGTTGCTGATGTATCTTTGAATAAACCGAGAGATAAAGCTGATCGAATGGCTGCACATGTTGCACGGTGGAGGTGGCGTTCCTTTGAAGCAATGTAAAGGCGGTGTGCAGACCATGTAAGTGTTGGAGATTTGATCAATTGCTCACCCGTCGTCCTTTAATATCCACATTAGCAATGGACAAAGACACACCTACAGGACCAAATTGATGGCTGGACTTCGTGCAGTTACCTTGAAGCACCTGCGCTCTCTTTTGACTTTTGACAACCTATTCTTTACCTATCACCATCTCACCATATTCAAAGACATTTAGAATCTATACTTTGTGATACGCTTTCATGCAAGAGTCCCCTGCAACAAAGAAATACTTTTCTTTTACGTTTTAGTGAAGCCATTTGCCCAGCTCCAGTCACGCATGTAGCTGTCCATATTAGCCGTACGACCAGACCTCAATAGGAAGGTTACATTGCCAAACCTGTTACTACCATCACCTGCCCCCTGAACAAACATATGGAGGTCTTGAGGGGGCATGTCTGTGTCTTTGGTCAGTTTAAGGTGAACTTGGAAACAGCTGATCTGCTGAGGGCCTCGAAGTGTGTGTGTGTGTGTGTGTTTTAAGTCCAAAATGAGCAACAGCTACAGTCCATAGTATTTGTTTCGGGAAGATTTACAACGACGTAAATAAATGCCTCTTCGGGGGATTGGCGAAATACAGTTAGTCTGAGCAAACTATAGGGCAAGGCATGGTGAGGGCACCTTTTGAAACTCATCTCAATGATCAAGAGATATCAGCTGAAATAATGAGAACAATTAGTGTGTGCTGAATGAGAACAAGCAGTGTGTACTGAATGAGAACAATTAGTGTGTACTGAATGAGAATAAGCAGTGTGTACTGAATGAGAGAGCTGTCCTCTCTTATCTTACATCTCAAGCAAAAAAAAAATTGATTAGGATATTTTCCTGGTTTTGACCAAACTCTAGTGTAACTGATTGTAACAGTGTTTTACATAGTTACTTAGGATTACAACAAACCTGTTAAACAAAGTTATGAAGGACATGTGGCATGTGTAACAAGCGTAAAATACTTAGACATAATATGATATCCTTTAAGGTCAGAAATGAATAACACAACCTGACCTCTAATGTACCATCCACTTTTTGAGAGCGGTACCCCTTTAAATACTGTACCAGTCAAAAGTTTGGACACCTACTCATTCAAGGGGTTTTCTTTAATTTTTACTATGTTCTGCATTGTAGAATAATAGTAAAAATCAAAACTATGAAATAACACATATGGAATCATGTAGTAACCAAAACAGTGTTAAACAAATCAAAATAGATTTGAGATTTGAGATTCTTCCAAGTAGCAACCCTTTGCCTTGATGACAGCTTTGCACAATCTTGACATTCTCTCAACCAACTTCACCTGGAATGCTTTTCCAACAGTTGAAGGAGTTCTCACATATGCTGAGCACTTGTTGGCTGCTTTTCCTTCACTCTGCAGTCCAGCTCATCCCAAACCATTTCAATTGGGAGGAGGTCGGGTGATTGCGGAAGCCAGATCATCTGATGCAGCACTCCATCACTCTCCTTCTTGGTCAAATAGACTTTACACAGCCTGGAGGTGTGTTTGGTCATTGTCCTGTTGAATGATAGTCCCACTAAGTGCAAACCAGATGGGATGGCATATTGCTGCAGAATGCTGTGGTAGCCATGCTGGTTAAGTGTGCCTTGGCTGGTTATGTGTGCCATGTCACCAACAAAGTACCATCACACCACCTCCTCCATGCTTCACGGTGGAAACTACACATGCGGAGATCATCCGTTCACCTACTCTGCATCTCACAAAGACATGGCGGTTGGAACCAAAAATCTACATTTGGACTCATCAGACCAAAGGACAGATTTCCACCGGTCTAATGTTCATTGCTCATGTTTCTTGTCACAAGCAAGTCTCTTCTTATTATTGGTGACCTTTGGTAGTGTTTTCTTTGCAGCAATTTGACCATGAAGGCCTGATACACTCCTTTGAACAGTTGATGTTGAGATGTGTCTGTTACTTGAACTCTAAAGCATTTATTTGGGCTGTAATTCCTGAGGCTGGTAACTAATAAACTTATCGTTTGCAGCAGAGGTAACTCTGGGTCTTCCTTTCCTGTGGCGGTCCTCATGAGAGCCAGTTTCATCACAGCGCTTGACGGTTTTTGCGACTGCACTTGAAGAAACTTTCAAAGTTCTTGAAATGTTCCATGTTGACTGACCTTCATGACTTAAAGTAATGATGTACTGTAGTTTCTCTTATTTGAGCTGTTCTTGCCATAATTTGGACTTGGTCTTTTACCAAATAGGGCTGTATTCTGTATACTACCCCTACCTTGTCACAACACAACTGATTGGCTCAAACGCATTAAGAAGGAAAGAAATTCAAAAAATGTACTTTTAACAAGGCACACCTGCTAATTGAAATGTATTCCAGGTGACTACCTCATGAAGCTGGTTGAGAGAATGCCAAGAGTGTGCAAAGCTGTCAGCAAGGCAAAGGGTGGCTACTTTTAAGAATCTCAAATAAAAAATATATTTTGATTTGTTTAACACTGTTTTGGTTACTACATGATTCCATATGTGTTATTTCATAGTTTATGTCTTCACTATTATTTTACAATGTAGAAAATAGTACAAATAAAGAAAAACCCTTGAATGAATAGGTGTTCTTAAACTTTTGACTGGTACTGTATAAGGAGCTGTCTGTGTGTCATGTGTCATAAGGTCGATGTTGTAAATCTTTACAGGGAGATGGAGTGAGCTCTCTTCTCTCAGTTAATATGAGGGAGGTGATGGGAGATCAAGAGCAACCTTCCACCAGGTGGAAAAGCCAAGCATTCAGGGGTGAGGGGTCAGAGACACAGGAGTGGTCAGACACGTGTCAGGACATTATTTACAGCTGTAGAGGCCCACCACAGACCACCAACGACTGCCCTGCCCTACAGTCCATCAGTATAGAGAACCCTTTTGAAGTGTTTGCCTCCTGGGTCCACTAGGTGGGAGTAAACATCAAGACATAACAATGTTCTGGTAGTCTAACTAACATAGTGTATATCCTTTACCAGCAGTTATGTGAACAAAGGAACTGTGCAAATGTTTGCTCTATATTTTTCTGAAACAGCTGAGAACTTCGCACTTTTTATGTTATTAAAGTGTTATATGGTAAGCAATGCTATTCAAGTGTGTGCATGTGTGTTGTTTGCATGTTCGTGTTTGTGACATTGTGTGTGTGTGTGTGTGTGTGTGTGTGTGTGTCCATGCATAACTTGGCCTTTATTTGAAAAAGGGTCCATCACCTTTGGGGTTGGGAGGGAGTTAAGGCCAGGGTCAGTGTGTGGGTAACAGAGATGGAATGTGTTTGAGTTGCCTAGAGCTATGACTTCCAGATCCTACATTTGTCATTCAAATACTGAAAATAGAAAAAAAAAACTCAGTGTGCAATTTGAGAACACCATCTCTTATTCCAGGGCCATGAACATCTTCGGGTGCTTAATATGTACCCACTGACCAAATGATCTTACACCCTAACCTTGGTAACGAAAACCTTTATTGATAGACCTCGTGAATTTGCCAGTGAATTTCAATCTACTGCAGACTTTAATCTCAAATGTCCTCTGTAATATTGAATATAGTGTGTTGAATGTACATATCCAGTTTAGTTGTAAATATGTGTCACTAGTGGGCCTATATTAAGTAAGTAAGGAGTTGGAAAGATAATTTTAGAATGAAGTGATACTTAAAACCAAGCTTTCATTTACAGTACATTCTGAAATAGATAGACATCAATGGTATGACCCAGAGTAGTGGCACTGGCAAAGCCCTGGACAATAAAATATGGTGTTATAAATC
The DNA here is from genome assembly GCF_045791955.1 of Oncorhynchus clarkii lewisi. Classification (NCBI taxonomy): domain Eukaryota; kingdom Metazoa; phylum Chordata; class Actinopteri; order Salmoniformes; family Salmonidae; genus Oncorhynchus; species Oncorhynchus clarkii. The sequence continues at coordinate 37,611,489 of NC_092151.1, forward strand.
TGTTCTGTATGATGGCAGTATAGGATGACTTTAAACCAGGGGCAAATTACATAATTTAATACTTCAAACTGTAGCAGTAGGATGCTTTTTGGAATGGAAAATAAGTGTCTGAAATAACAACAGTCAAATTCCAACCTGGCTTCCTGTCTAGAGGGTTAGTGGATGAATGTCACTACAATGGGAGCCTGGGGTTGTGAAAGAAACCAGTAAAAGATTATTGATCAATAGCGGGAAATCAGATAAAGCCTGATACCAGACGTTGATATGAAGTCTGATAGAGGCGCAATATGTGCCAAGAAACATTATGTCCTTCTGGGAATCTTCTTGGCAGAGACACAAATAGCTCAGGGACTGTTCTCTTTGTCAACTTGTTGTTGCAGTGAGTAACTGCAATTTACCCATGGTAACGGTCCATAATAAACCATTTATAAAGCATTTATCAATTGTGTATTTACCACTTATTAATCATTACTCCTACATTTACTAACTGTAATACCCTGCTAAATCCATGCATTATGTCACGCCCTGACCTTAGTTATCTTTGTTTTCTTTATTATTTGTTTAGGTCAGGGTGTGACAAGGGTGGTTTGTTTAGTTTCTGTATTGTCTAGGGTTTTTTGTATGTCTTGGGGTTTTTCTAGTCTAGGTGTTTATATGTCTATGGTTGCCTAGATTGAGAACCAATCAGAGGCAGCTGTTTATCGTTGTCTCTGATTAGGAACCATATTTAGGTAGCCATATTCCTTGGGTATTTTGTGGGTTGTTATTCTATGTTTAGTTGCCTGTTCTGCACTAGCCATGTTGCTTCATGGTTCGTTTTGTTGTTTTGTTTGGTTCTGATCAGTGTTCTCTTTTATTAAAGAGTTATGTTTGCTTACCACGCTGCGCCTTGGTCTCCTCTTTATGATGACCGTGACACATTAGAAACACGTTTTTACTACAGCCTTTGCTGTTGAGCCTATGTGGTTTTGCAATGCATCAAATACTTGTGTTTCTTTCATGTGCAAACTTCAAAGAAACAACCTGTCAATCATTGAGAGTCTTTGTTGCTTGAATTATCTAATGTACCATCCACGTAATTAGTTTGACCTTTTGCATTGATGCGAGCTAGAATGGCCGGATTTGGTTTAGCCAATTAGAAACCATATGGATTATGTACAAGCTGCGTGCGCCACCTGCCTTCTCTGAGCTGCTTCACGAGGTGAGGGAGAAGGAAGACATGATTCTAGACGAGTATTGCGATGTCACCAGCTGTCACTACAAATACTGCTGCAACCACAGAAGCTAACAGTGCAATGGAGCTGCTGAGAAAAGAACTGAATGGTTTGAAAATTGAGATGACTCGTCTTAGGTCTGCTGTTGTCGCCACAAGTAAGCATGACACGCCCTCTCAAAAGTCAGATTCCTCTGTCAAAAAGAAGAACACTGATCCATCTCAAGGTCCTACCAAGGATGAAGGCAGACCTGGTATCTTCTGCTATATATGTGGAGAGTATGTATACTTGAAATGAGACTGAGGGTCTGGAAAATCTGAAGAAAGTCAACAAGTGTCTCGTCAGCCAGAAACAGTCGATGGGAAACTACAGAGGGACCCTGTAAAGGAGCGTCCTGAAGTCCCGGTGATGATACAGTATGTTCCACAAAGTACAAAAAGAAATGTGAATAGATAAAATACATACTACTTACCAGTTTAATGGGCCCTAGCTCTATTTTTCCCTTACAGATTGAAGGAGTCTATGCTAAAGCTTTACTAGGTAGTGGGTCTCAGATTACTTAACTCTACAGGTCCTTTTACAACAAATACTTGACACATCTGCCATTAAACACTTGGAGATTAGCTCAGAAAAAAACAACCAAAAAATGGGTATTTGTTGCTGAAGTTGGAGTTCACAGGATCAGTAGTCGGTGTAGCAGAGACCATTGAAGCACTTGTGTTGGTATGTCCAGACCCGGGCCTTAAAAGGTGACGTCTCTATGCTGGTTGGCACGAAGACTTCTGTGGTGAGAAGGCTGATGACAGCCTGAGAAGAAAAAGAAGGTAAAGACTTCCTGAGCACACTGAGTTCATCCTGCCATCAAAGAGGTTTATGAGAAAATGAAAGAGACCCCAACTGATGACCAGAAAAGAGGAACAGTTTGGTTCTCGCAGACAAAACCTGTAACATTGCCCCCTGTTGGACTAGCAAGAGTAACTGGAATTCGGAAGTTACCTGGATCACCTTGTACCCAGACCTTCCTGGTGGATAGGGATGAAGAATCCCAGTTTCCAGAAGTTTCCCAGTTTCCAGGATAACTTCTTGTGAGACCTGAAACGCAGACATCTACTGCTGTGTCGTCTCAAAGAATAACATTTGCATTCAGGAATGTATCATCGCGGGAATTCACCATAAAATGTAGCATGCCCATTGCTTATTTGTTTCCTGTAGATGTGTACTGTAGTAGTTCCTGCTGGGATAAGGGCAATTTACCTGAGAAGCTGACTCCTATTTCATTTGACTTTGGTGATTCAACTGTGTATCTGAAGAATGGAAGAGGTTATATCTGACAAGATGCGTTTTCTCAACTCATGAGTTTGACATTGGTTGTTCTAAGAGCACTCACCATACCATCAGTCACTGATGACACACTGTTTAGGGAGAGGTCTCGACAGCTGGCCCCGGCTGATGTGGAAGAAGTGAGAAACTCCTAAAGAACCTGAAGAATGCTGAAATTATCTATGCATTGCAGATTGTGGTGGTGAGGAAGAAGAACGGAACCATACGGATGTGTGTGGACTACAGGACACTCAGACGTAGTTCCAGACCAATACACAGTTCCACGGATTGAAGATGCCCTGACCAGTTTGAATGGAATCAAATGGCTCAGCGTGTTGGATCTCAGAAGTGGATATGATCAAATTCTGATGAGTGAAGTTGACAAAGAGAGGACTGCTTAAATTCTAACCGGTGTGAGAGGATGCCGCAGGGTATGTATGGAGCACCAGCAATTTTACAACGTGTTAAATACTAGGTGTACTTTAAGCCGTCAAAACCCTTCAGATCTAGGTGGGATGAAAAGCGTGAAATGGCCTTTGAGAACCTGGAAAACCCAGCCACGTTTCATCTTCAATGCCCTTGCTGATGGAAGGAGGTTTTCACTCAAAATCTCACGATACATGGCCCCATTCATTCTTTCCTTTACACGGATCAGTCGTCCTGATCCCTTTGCAGAAAAACAGCCCCAAAGCATGATGTTTCCACCCTCATGCTTCACAGTAGGTATGGTGTTCTTTGGATGCAACTCAGCATTCTTTGTCCTCCAAACACGACGAGTTGAGTTTTTACCAAAAAGTTATATTTTGGTTTCATCTGACCGTATGACTTTCTCCCCATCTTCTTCTGGATCATCCAAATGCTCTCTAGCAAACTTCAGATGGACTTGGACATGTACTGGCTTAAGCAGGGGGACCCTAGTCACAAAAGGTTAATCAGGGGGACACGTCTGGCACTGCAGGATTTGAGTCCCTGGTGGCGTAGTGTGTTACTGATGGTAGGCTTTGTTACTTTGGTCCCAGCTCTCTGCAGGTCATTCACTAGGTCCCCCCGTGTGGTTCTGGGATTTTTGCTCACCGTTCTTGTGATCATTTTGACCCCACGGGGTGAGATTTTGCGTGGAGCCCCAGATCGAGGGAGATTATCAGTGGTCTTGTATGTCTTCCATTTCCTAATAATTGCTCCCACAGTTGATTTCTTCAAACCAAGCTGCTTACCTATTGCAGATTCAGTCTTCCCAGCCTGGTGCAGGTCTACAATTTTGTTTCTGGTGTCCTTTGACAGCTCTTTGGTCTTGGCCATAGTGGAGTTTGGAGTGTGACTGTTTGAGGTTGTGGACAGGTGTCTTTTGTACTGATAACAAGTTCAAACAGGTGCCATTAATACAGGTAACGAGTGGAGGACAGAGGAGCCTCTTAAAGAAGAAGTTACAGGTCTGTGAGAGCCAGAAATCTTGCTTGTTTGTAGGTGACCAAATACTTATTTTCCACCATAATTTGCAAATAAATTAATAAAAAATCCTACAATGTGATTTTCTGGATTTTTTTTCTCATTTTGTCTGTCATAGTTGAAGTGTACCTATGATGAAAATTACAGCTCTCTCATCTTTTTAAGTGGGAGAACTTGCACAATTGGTGGCTGACTAAATACTTTTTTTGCCCCACTGTATACAGGGGGTACCGGTACAGAGTCAATGTTTGGGGGTTAATCAGGTTAATCGAGGTAAAATATACATGTACTGTACAGTAGGTACCAGTCAAAGGTTTGGACACACCTACTTAATGGGTTTTTATTTATTTTTACTATTTTCTACATTGTAGAATAATAGTGAAGACATCAAAATATGAAATAACACACATGGAATCATGTAGTAACCAATAAACTGTTAATCAAATCAAAATATATTTGATATTCTTCAAGGTAGCCACCCTTTGCCTTGATGACAGCTTTGTACACTCTTGGCATTTTCTCAACCAGCTTCATGAGGTAGTCTGTGCTAAAGCTATGCACTATAGATTTTCTTAATGTTTAATTTAATGCATTATTATGGTGTCAAATATGATTCAAAAGTCCAGCGGGCACAAGATTGCGCCCGTTCAAAAAAAATGTAATAATGAAACATTGTGTGAGCAAACACTTGAGTGGAGAAAGAAAAATAATGTGGTAGAGCGAGCAGAGGATGGGTCCCGCGAGCGCAGGCCAGCGTTCGAAACACCACGTCCCCACACCAATTTTCGAGATTGTTGCTCTTGCAACTGATTACAATAATTTACAATAAAGAAAACCAAAATAACCAACCAGCTAGCTAAATCAACTATGATTTCAATTTTGAAGTAAGTAGTTATTTCATCTTCTGTTATTAAAGCAGGCTATTGATGAGGCAAGCTAGGTTAACGTCAGGTAGCTAGGAAGCTAACCATGTGTTTTAACCAAAGCCAAGGGGGTTTCTATACCATCTCTGGTTTAACTAAGAGCATTGCGCCTAAGTCGAGGAGGGGGTTTAGTAGAGGAGGACTTGGAAGATCAACATGACTGGGTGGCAGAAGGGAGAGGCAGGGGGAGAACAGACAGGGAAGACCCTCACTGAGGAGGGGGAGCCAAGAGGTCAGACTCTGAACCAAACCACAAACCGCATACTTTGTGATACAATCTGATTGAAATAAAGATTTGATAACTTTTAAATAATTGAGAATGACCTTAAACCATTTCGCTCTCTCCATCCCTCTTGCCATGCAAGTCCATTGTCACTAATATGTGGTGGTGAAGTTGTTATCTGCTCAGCTGACAGAGACAGGAGATACAGGAGCCCATTCTGTTCCAAGTAGGTTACCTTGGCTCTCCACTAGGCACAGCACTCTGGGGACTTCCTTCAGGTAACCATGACATCCACCAATCATCCCTGTAATCTAATCATTAGTGGTACTGAGAATTCCATTTGTGAAGGCATTGTGCAAAGGACATTTGTCACATTGATGATCAGCTGCAGTCTATTGGTTAGAAAGATGGTTCTTTAATGAATGTATGTGATAGCCATTGCTAAACAATAAATTAGTGTAGGTAAAGGATGAAGTGAACACCTACAGAAGGATAGCTCTCCACAAAGGTGGGTTTTTAAAAGTTAAGAAACTGAGCGTCAGCATGACTGGTACCGTGGAATTGCCCTACAGCTGTGCTCAGTCCAGTATCACATTGTGTTTTATCACTTATTTGGCTAAATTATTATCCAGAGTTAAAATGGACTTTTATTTGAATGCAACATTAAGATGTTAAAACATTTAAAAACAATTGAACCGTCAGACATTTCCTGACATCTTATTTTCCGCTCGGTCACTCCAATTGTTCTCAGGATAGAGGTCAGTGTATGTGTAGAGAGAACACGTTTGACCAGGTGGAGTCAGGCTTCTACTTCATCGCCTTGGACCACTACACCAATGTGGCAGAGGACGCCAAGTTTGGACCAGTGAGTCACCAACTCGTCTTATGCCTTACACAACTCAGCACATATGTATCGCTCCACCTTCCTCCAACTGCCCTACTTTTGCTTACCTTTTCACCAACGTGTATGGATTGTACAATGATTTTAAATTGGGACTTTGACTCCATAACAATTCTAATTCTATCTCCTGTACTCTCTATAGATTATGCTCATGCCCCTCTGTAAGAACCTGGAGATCTTCACTGGTACTGTGGGAGGTGATGTGTCCACAAACAGTTCCTGGGACACCTTCCAGTGCTACATCTGTCTGGAGAACAGCCAGAGAGAGGGTGGTCAAGACATCTGTCTGGAGAACAGCCAGAGAGAGGGTGGTCAAGACATCTGACTGGAGAACAGCCAGAGAGAGGGTGGTCAAGACATCTGGCTGGAGAACAGCCAGAGAGAGGGTGGTCAAGACATCTGTCTGGAGAGCAGCCAGAGAGAGGGTGGACAAGACATCTGACTGGAGAACAGCCAGAGAGAGGGTGGTCAAGACATCTGGCTGGAGAACAGCCAGAGAGAGGGTGGTCAAGACATCTGGCTGGAGAACAGCCAGAGAGAGGGTGGTCAAGACATCTGGCTGGAGAACAGCCAGAGAGAGGGTGGTCAAGACATCTGGCTGGAGAACAGCCAGAGAGAGGGTGGTCAAGACATCTGGCTGGAGAACAGCCAGAGAGAGGGTGGTCAAGACATCTGTCTGGAGAACAGCCAGAGAGAGGGTGGTCAAGACATCTGTCTGGAGAACAGCCAGAGAGAGGGTGGTCAAGACATCTGGCTGGAGAACAGCCAGAGAGAGGGTGGTCAAGACATCTGGCTGGAGAACAGCCAGAGAGAGGGTGGTCAAGACATCTGGCTGGAGAACAGCCAGAGAGAGGGTGGTCAAGACATCTGGCTGGAGAACAGCCAGAGAGAGGGTGGTCAAGACATCTGGCTGGAGAACAGCCAGAGAGAGGGTGGTCAAGACATCTGGCTGGAGAACAGCCAGAGAGAGGGTGGTCAAGACATCTGTCTGGAGAACAGCCAGAGAGAGGGTGGTCAAGACATCTGTCTGGAGAACAGCCAGAGAGAGGGTGGTCAAGACATCTGGCTGGAGAACAGCCAGAGAGAGGGTGGTCAAGACATCTGGCTGGAGAACAGCCAGAGAGAGGGTGGTCAAGACATCTGGCTGGAGAGCAGCCAGATAGAGGGTGGTCAAGACATCTGTCTGGAGAACAGCCAGAGAGAGGGTGGTCAAGACATCTGGCTGGAGAACAGCCAGAGAGAGGGTGGTCAAGACATCTGGCTGGAGAACAGCCAGAGAGAGGGTGGTCAAGACATCTGTCTGGAGAACAGCCAGAGAGAGGGTGGTCAAGACATCTGACTGGAGAACAGCCAGAGAGAGGGTGGTCAAGACATCTGACTGGAGAACAGCCAGAGAGAGGGTGGTCAAGACATCTGACTGGAGAACAGCCAGAGGGACATTTGCTGAAAATTCATCTATATAGTGTGTCAGCTGCACCTGGGAGTTAAAGGTATGGCACCGCACTCCCAACAGTCAAATGAGCATACAAGTATGTTTAAACATATGTGTTTCTTAAAGTGGAAATCCGCAGTTGAAACAATAACAAAAGCACCTCCCCACCCGTTTCAATAAAGATCTGAGGGATTGGCTGGAGAAATGTAACCACTCAAATTCAAAGACATAGCTAAGGATGCAAGGTCTGACCATTGTGCCTAATAAAACCCCATTGGAGGAGACAACCCAAGGTACCACGCCTCAGAACTCCTCCAATGGGGTTTGAGAAGGATGTGAGGAAGTGAGGAGCTGGGCAGAGATGAATTGGGACCAAGCTCATATCATTGTTTTAGGTGGAAACTTATGTTGAATGATACATGTATTATGTTTTCACTCATATGTTTGTTCTACTTGTGCTCTTTCCACTGATGGCTCTGGCTTGCTGGAAACATCTGATCTGATGAGACTCCATATGTGATTTGACTCCTGTATTACTGACTGTATTCAATAAAACTTCCAATGACAAATTGAAATAATTTAAGATTCTGTAATTGATAGACAATGGTAGTTCCCAATCAGACAATTACTATAGAACAAGATCTGTTTCCCACAGTGCAATGTTTGGTGAATGCGTGATATTGTTTTGTCCTTAGTCCTCCTTTGACTGCTGTGTGTTCTGATTCTGTTCTAAGCGACCATCATTGAGTCCATGTTCTGGTCAATGACGACCAAAACCTCCCGTCATCTGAACAGTTTCTTCTGTTGCCTTCACCAACCGGCCACCTGGTCCACGATGATACGGTCATCCACTCTATCATCCCAGAACTGCACATTGTTCTTTGCACTCTCTTACATGCATCATTTATAAAGTAGTTTGTAATGTTAGTGTACATACTGTATGTGGATTTGTGGAAATTCTGCATCTACAGTGCATTCAGAAAGTATTCAGACCCCTTGACGTTTTCCACATGTTGTTACGTTACAGCCTTATTGTAAATGGATTAAAATTTTAGCCCATAATGACAAAAATATAACATTTACATAACAATTCAGATTGTTTAGTCAGTACTTTGAAGCACCTTTGGCAGCGATAACAGTCTTGAGGCTTCTTGGGTATGACGCTACAAGCTTGGCACACCTGTATTCGGGGAGTTTCTCCCATTCTTATCTGCAGATCCGCTTAAGCACGGTCAGGTTGGATGCGGAGCGTTGCTGCACAGCTATTTTCAGGTTTCTCCAGAGATGATCGATCGGATTCAAGTCCGGGCTCTGACTGGACATTCAGAGATTTGTCCTGAAGCCACTCCTGTGTTCTCTTGGCTGTGTACTTAGGGTCGGTGTCCTGTTCGCCCCAGTTGGACGTGCTGAGCGCTCTGGAGCAGGTTTTCATCAAGGATCGCTCTGTACTTTGCTTCATTCATCTTTCCCTCAACTGGTGTCATAGTCCCTGCCGCTGAAAAACATACCCCCAGCATGATGTTGCCACCACCATGCTTCACCATAGGGATGGTGCCAGGTTTCTTCCAGACGTGACGCTTGGCATTCAGGCCAAGGAGTTCAATCTTGGTTTCATCCAGACCAGAGAATCTTGTTTCTCATAGTCAGAGTCCTTTAGGTGCGTTTTGGGAAACTCCAAGCGGGCTGTCATGTGCTTTTACTGAGGAATGGCTTCCATCTGGACACTGTACCATAAAGGCCTGATTGGTGGAGTGCTGCAGAGATGGTTGTGCTTCTGGAAGGTTCTCCCATCTCCACAGTGGAACTCTAGAGCTCTGTCAGAGTGTCCATCGAGTTCTTGGTCACCTCCCTGACCAAGGCCCTTCTCCCCCGATTGCTCTGTTTGGCCGGGCGGCCAGCTCTAGGAAGAGTCTTGGTGGTTGCAAACTTCTTCCATTTAAGAATGATGGAGGCCACTGAGTTCTTCGGCTGCCACTGGAGGCCAGGTCATCTGATGCAACACTCCATCACTCTCCTGGAGGTGTGTTTTGGGTCATTGTCATTGTTGAAAAACAAAATTATAGTCCCACTAAGCTCCTACCAGTTGGGATGGCGTATCGCTGCAGAATGCTGTGGTAGTTAACGCAAACGCTGGGAGTCGAGAAGCAAGTACGGAGGGAATTTAATAATATAATAAACATGGAACAATACAAAACAAGAGTAGCATCTGGACATGAGACAACTAATACTGCCTGGGAAATGAACCAAAGGGAGTGGCAGATATAGGGGAGGTAATCATAAAGTGATGGAGACCAGATGAATCTCATGAGGCGCAGGTGCGTGTAACGATGGTGGCAGGTGTGCGTAATGATAAGTAAACTGGCAACATCGAGTGCTGGAGAGGGAGTAGACGTGACAGTACCCCTCGCCGAAGCACGGCTCCAGTCACAGGACACCGCCGCCCAGAGGGACAGTCCCGAGGACCAGGAGTGGGCCGGTCGCTTCTGTTGAGGCGAGGGAACAAGTCGAGCCAGCTGAGGCGCGGGGGCCCGTCGAGCCAGCTGAGGGCGGGGGCCTGTCGAGCCAGCTGAAAAATCCCTGTTGCTTCCAATTGTTGAGGCAGTATTCTGTCACGCAGACACTGGGGGTCGAGAAGCAAGTACAGCGGGTGAATTTAATAATAAAATAAACATGGAACAATAGAAAACAAGAGTAGCGCCTGGACATGAAAAACATAACTAATACTGCCTGGGGAATGAACAAAAGGGAGTGACAGATATAGGGGAGGTAACCATAGAAGTGATGGTGTCCAGGTGAGGCGCAGGTGGGCGTAACAATGGTAGCAGGTGTGCGTAATGATGAGTAAACTGGCAACGTTGAGCGCCGGAGAGGGAATAGACATGAAAGGTATCCATGCTGGTTAAAATGTGCCTTGAATTCTAAATAAATCACAGACAGTGTCACCAGCAAAGCACCCCCATACAATCATGCCTCTTCCTCCATGGTGGGAACCACAGATGCAGAGATAATCCGTTCACCTACTCTGCGTCTCACAAAGAGACACGCAGTTGGAACCAAAAACCTCAAATCTGGACCCATCGGTCGAATGTCCTTTGTTTGTGTACTTGGCCCAAGTAAGTCTCTGCTTCTTATTGGTGTCCTCCAGTAGTGTTTTCTTTGCAGCAATTTGATCATGAAGGCCTGATTCACAGTCTCCTCTAAACAGTTGATGTCGAGATGTGTCTGTTACTGGAACTCTGAAGCATTTGGGTTGAAATTTCTGAGGCTGGTAACTCTAATGAACGTATCGTCTGCAGCAGAGGTAACTCTGGGTCTTACTTTCCTGTGGCGGTCCTCATGAGAGCCAGTTTCATCATAGAGCCTGATGGTTTTTGTGACTGCAATTGAAGGAACTTTCAAAGTTCTTGACATTTTCCTGATTGACTGATCTTCATGTCTTAAAGTAATGATGGACTGTTGTTTCTCTTTGCTTATTTGGGCTGTTCTTGCAATAATATGGACTTGGTCTTTTTCCAAATAGGGCTCTTTTTGGTATACCAGCCCTACCTTGTCACAACTGATTGGCTCAAACGCATTAAAACTTCTTCGGGATAGGCGTCCCGTTAAGAAGTAACAAAATTCCACAAATTAACTTAACAAGGCACACCTATTAATTGAAATTCATTCCAGGTGACTACCTCCTGAAGGTTGAGGGAATGTCAAAAGTGTGCAAAGCTGTCAAGGCAAAGGGTGGGTACTTTTAATTATCTCAAATATAAAACATAATTAAGATTGTTTAAACCTTTTTTTGGTTACTACATGATTCCATGTGAGTTATTTCATAGTGTTGTCTTCACTATTATTCTACAATGTAAAAATAAAGAAAAACCCTGAAATGAGTAGGTGTGGCCAAACTTTTGACTGGTACTATACATAAAAAAATATATAAAGATGTCTCAAACAAACTTCGTTACACATGTGTCCTTCACTAAAAAAGGTGCAAAAATAAGCTGAACTATTTACAAAGGGCATTTGTGTTCATTTTTACATCCCAGGTGTAGATGATTCGTTTTCACTTTCACCATAGCTTGTGCATGTCATGATAATCTTTGAAGCAGTCCCTCTCTGCCAGGAAACAAAAAGCGAACTGGCATTTTGGACAAAAGATCTGTAATTTCCCCGTGTTTGTGCAATGCTTACAGTTCTTTGTCTTTTGGCATGTGTTGGATAGTGGCGCTCACCTTGAGTGAGTGGGGGGGGGTCTTGTGATGGTTGTGAGGTTGCTTTGGGCCCCCAATTCAGCCATTTCCAACACCAGCTGCTCTCTGAAGGTCAAATTGAAAAGGGGTTTGACCTTTTGCTATGGCCATCTGCTTTGGCCATCTGCTTGTGGAGAACGAAAGCATTTACTATAGCAATGTCCACAAAGTGGTAAAAAAAAAAGGTCTTACCACTTCCTGGTCTTGTGGAGAACCTGGTACTAGCCTATCAGAGCATCAGATAGGTTGACACCCCCTATGTTGGAAGTGTAGTCCTTCACAGAATCGGGGACATTGCTCACCCGTGCCCTACTGGAATTTCACTCTCCTTGAGACATGGTCATTATTGAATGCCTTATGCTGTGTGGTGAGCATGGTTACTTACCTAGCGTCCTTCCATTTCACAAAAAGCAGCTTGTTAGTCTTGATCCAACGTTTAGTCTTCCTCTCTGCTGTCTTTGGCATGTCATTTACATTGGTCTTGGGGAAACCAATTCTGTTAGGGTCTTGTGGCACCATTCATCCTATTTTATTTTTCAAGAGGTCTATGAAAAGCATGGGACTAGTATAAAAATTGTCCACAAAGAGCTTGTACCCACTGCCAAGTAAGGGGAAGTACATTGGCTGCATGACAGAGTCATAACTAAGGCCCTTCCCAGTTGGTGTGATCGCCTTGCCTTCATAGATGTAATGATGGGGTGGTGAGTCGGAAGCAGGTGAAATGTTTTAATAATACAACAAAACCAAGAACACGACACTAACACAAGGTAGTTTGCCGATACACAATAACAATGCCAACTGGTGAGTGAACATGGGAGAGTGACACAAAGGGGAGGAAATGATGAAGGTCATGGAGTCCAGGTGTGAATGAATGATTCACAGGACCGGTGGTCAGTATTCTGGTGACGTTGTACGCCGGAGGGGAGGAGCAGACGTGGAACTTTTTAATCTACTGCCACGTGTAGGCAGAATCGGCAAGCACAAAGAGCATTTGGTTGGCTTATTTTTCATATATTGGTTCAAGCCTATTGGAGCCTTTGAGGCATCCATGTACTCATCTATTAGATAGATTTTGAGCAGGCTGGAAGTACGTTTTGCATGCCTCCACCATGTCATGATAAAGGGGCTTGACTCTTGCAAGACGATCATACCCTGCAGTCCTCTCCTGGTCATTCTCCTGATCCTTTTGTCTGTCACGCATGTGAAGAGTACGGTTGATGGCCAAGAATCGGTTTTCACTCATGATGGAGGTGAGGAACTCAAACCGATAGAGTGGGGACTTGCTCCAGTTGTCAACTAGTCTTGATACATTTACCAGTCCCATGTAAATCACCAAGGAAATGTAGTTGAGCATGTCACCCATGGTGACAGGTTTCCAGGACATCTTCCTTCCCCCTGTTGGCTCCCAATAGTCATCATCCAAATCCTCTGCATCCTCCACTCTGTGGTTAATACAATAAAGGGATGTATTGTTGTAAGACACAGAATTACAGTTGACAAAATTTACAAAAACCCATTACTGTAAAGTAAAAACACCAAGCTTAAACTTTACCTGTACAGTGACTCACATAGGTGTTTAGCACACACACACACACGCACGCTTTGGAGACAAATACATAGGTGAGGTACCACAAATAAAACAATGGACTTGAGAGTTTAGTGGCCTCTAAGTTAAGGATGAAACTTAGAACAAACAGTGAACTAATATGAAGAAACAGACTATAACTACTTTGGAATTATATAACACTGAAATTACTTGTTACATGGGCCGATGTAAACTAAATTCAAAGCACAAAAAGCAGACAACTTATAAAGAAAACAAAATACATAGAGTAAATTAGCTATATAAAGTCATAAATAATTTACTTACAGATCTAAAAGTTGATCCAGTCCTTCTAGAAAGCAATCTTTGTCAGCCGGGAAGAAAAATCTGAGCCAGGTAGCAATAGTTTGCATTATGCATGTGCAAAGATAGTCACTTGGTGAACATTCGATGTTGACATTAAGTCATACATCATCAGATAACATTTTCGATAGGCTAGATTTGTTCCTACCAACCTAAGGATTCATTTGATAACCCAATGCAGCTATAACTCAAACAGACCAAATCGAAGCTTACCTTGTAAGATGGTTGCTTTTTGGTGGTTTTCGTAAAAACCAACATTTTGACTCTCTTGGCTGGTGATCAATAACGGTAGGTCACAGGCAAACAATAAGATGTGGGGACTTTACATATAAGAGGGGATTGAGGCCACTGTGATTCTTGGACCTTCAACGCTGCAGAAATGTTTTGGTACCCTTCCCAGAGCTGTGCCTCAACACAATCCTGTCTCAGCGCTCTCCACACAATTCCTTCGACATCATGGCTTGGTTTTATGCTCTGACATGTGGTGTCAACTGTGGGACCTTATATAGGCAAGTGTTTGCCTTTCCAAATCATGTCCAATCAATTTAATTTACCACAGGTGAACTCCTATCAAGTTGTAGAAACATTTCAAGGATGATCAATGGAAACAGGATGCACCTGAGCTCAATTTTGAGTCTCATAGCGAAGGGTCTGAATATTTATGTAAATAACGTATTTCTGTTTTTATTTTATAGTTATACATTTGCAAACATTTCTAAAAACCTGTTTTCACTTTGCCATAATGGGGTATTGTGTGTAGATTGATGAGAAAAACATATATTTAATACATTTTAGAATAAGGCTGTAATGTAACCAAATGTGGAAAAGAAGAAGGGGTCTGAATACTTTCCCGAATACACTGTATATATATTTTTTGTCTGTATCATTTGTCTATCATTTGTATAGTATATTGAAACTGCAGTTATACTGTTATACCTCTACTGTTATACTTATTTTTTTAAAGGGACATACTGACAAACACAATTGACCAACATTGTCTCTTCTGACTGGTGAATGAATGAACCCCTGTTGTTATTGATAGCCTGTGATCAGTCACATCTGGTCAACATTCCTTCATCCTCTTAATTAAGCCACGTGGCGCCTACACCTACCTGCTCACTACCTGGCTGCACTGATAGAAGGTGCTGTCAAAACTGTAGCGGACGTCACTGGAAAACAGTACACGCCCACTGTACTGGTAGGCTCTCTGAAGATAATTCCCGCCGATATGGTCCAGATACGCTGTGGAGAAGGCTGTCTGGTATCATCATCCGAATGTTGACCGTCTCGGAGAGATGATTGAACTCGTCTCGCTTGCGCATACACACACCTATTCTCGGGAAACATTTTCCGTTTGCAACGGAGTGCACACTCGCTCAAACGCATTCCTCAATGTGTTATGCTCTGTGTTGTTTACAGTTGATTAACTCTTTCTGAGTTATGGATGTCTTGAGTCAAAAGATACGCATGTGCTTTATTGTGTTGGTGTTACTGAACGCGGTGGGCATATCTTTTGCTGTTAAAAGGACGTACGTCAGAGGATCAGGTAAGTTAATGTCCTCACCTGCATTAAGTTGAAGTGCTGACAATTTATTGTGGACATTATATTCAAGTGCTTGTTGTGTAGCTTAGTATTTGTTTTATTATGATGTAGCCCAATTCACCCAATAAAATCCTTGCAGCATTGTTATGTTTAGGCGACACATGGACTTTGGTGACTTTTGGAAGGCGTTACAGTTTATCGGGGGTTATTCGTACCTGTAGCCCATATATGTTGATGTATGAACTTCTTTTCCCAGTATATAGCTTAAATATAGCTGCCACGGAAGATGGCTAGGTTATATAGGGATGTGAGCTATGCTGTCAACTCAGCAGCTCTATGGGTTTGAAAGCATCCCATAGTACAACTTCCAGTGGACAAAATTGTTAAATACAAATTATAAATGTTTCTGTCGTTGTTCACTTGGTACTACTGTGTTAAAAAATAGTCATGTTTTTCTTGGTTGTGCAGAGCGTCTCCATCCACCTCTGGACATTGAGCTGGAGACGATCAACTGCACTGCAGTCCGGGTCAAGTGGTGGATACCCTTGAGACACATCAGTACTGTTACAGGTTACAAGGTAAGATCTACTGTGTCTCACTTGTACACCTCTGGAATGATGATGTTTTAGTGTTGTAAGGAAAACCATCTCTAATCGTAGTCAAGTTCTCATGAAGAGAGAGCGACTGACCTCTGCCTAACCTTCTCCCAACAGAAGAAAATTTTTGTTTTTCATTTATTCCAAATCAAACTTCCTCTCTTGGTATATCTCTAGTAGACAGAAACCCCATTGTCATGTGAAACTGCAAAGTTTGCTTCCCACACACATCATTAGCTTCTGCAGGTTTTTAATGTATTCTCCCAAGGGAAAATCAGAAAGGGCTTGTTTGCTTTTAGTCACAGTTTATATTCAGACTCTTAGTTGTAATACCGAATTGTGACAAGGCACTGAGCCTGGGAGGAGATGATTAAATTAATAATCCATGCTTAGAGATCCACATGACGGCTTGTAAAATCCTGTAGTCATTTTGTCATCTAGTCAAAGTCATTTAACCCCCAGTCAGTTTCCCTCCAGGGGATAGCCTACAAAGTAACTGTGTCTTTATGAGAGTGTTCATTTCTGTCAGATTTCTCATCACTGCTACATTTTGAGATCCAAAACAAGCCTGTCTTTACTGTATTTTAGCAGATTGTTTGTTAACCGTTTACACTCGTGGGATGGTACCAAATGGAATTGTTTCAAACAGAAGAAAATATGAGAAACCTATGCATAACCACGGTAGCAATTGAACGGGAACACTGTCGATTATGGGTAAATTATCAGACCAAAAGGTGAGGACACATCACTTCACCTGACACAAGACTGAATACAAATATTACACTTGCTTTTATGTACATTTTACTGTACTTTTCGCAGGATTTGCCGATAAAGAAATCTGAAAATATTGTGGATACATTCAGTAACATAACAATATTCATGGTAAATGAGGGGTAGGTGCAACGTAAGTCGTAAGAAAAGTATTTGCACAAGAGGCCATACACCTCTCCAAAGTGTGCACAGTTACTAAATAATTTCAATGCACTTTTATGACTCAAGGAAAGAGCCTTCAACTATGAGGTTGAAGGCTCTATGAGATACAAGCACACTTGTATTTTTTTTGTTTGGAACATGTATCGAGATCCGTTACGCCCAAGACAAGGGCACGTGCCCCCTCAGATTTGCCCTGCTTAAAAAAAAATCTGATGTAAAATTATTTACTAACTTAATTTTTAAGCCTACTTTTTTATCATAATTATTGATAAAAAATATCTGTAAGCAGTATTTGCGTGGGGGGGGGGGGGGGGGGGCACACTGACTGGACCTGCATCCCCACCATCACACCATACTGGTGTTTACGCAATCCAAAAACGGTCCATTATAAATTGCAATCTGGGTCAGGTGGGCATAATTTGAAAGCTTGTTCTATTGTCAACATGACTAGCTAAGTTATACAATACAATCCTATAGTGTTAAGTTTACACAAGGCACTTTGGTGCATATAGAATGGATTCATGAGTGCATTCAGGGGAGTGTTCCGCAGCAAATTGTCTTCTAAATACGACAAACAGGCTCATTCTGTTCAGAACAACCCAGGGTATGACGCCATGTTATCCTTATAACTGTACATTGAACATATGCGATTATAAACATTAATGCTGTAATTTACATTTGTTTTATAAAATGGAAATATAAAGTGCACATTTGGACTTAGGGGTGTGTGGTTTGCTTGTATGACATCACAGCAGTATTTATTATAATCCTCAACAGCTTTGAGTTCTCCTGATTTACAGCATTCCCCTCTCTCAAGCAACGAAAAATATGCAAAAGTAGCCCAATTAGCAGGAGTCATCTTCTTGTTGTGCTTGATGCTGCCGTTTAGAATGCCTGTCAGCTGAATCCCATACAGTGCTGTCAAGCGGAGAGTCTGAAGACTCTTACCTCTGACATGTATAGCATGTTAGCCACTGCGGTCCAATTTAGGTGACCAAATCTGCCATTTTCAAACCGCATATGTGTTATGAGTATAAAGAGCTACCAAGGTGACCTGTCTTGTGTATATGATTTAGCAAGGAAAGCCTGTCATGAAGTGTCTTTATGCACTTAAAGATGCAGTCTAGTATTTTTTACCTTTATTTAACTAGGTAAGTCAGTTAAGAACAAATTCTTATTTTCAATGACGGCCTAGGAACAGTGGGTTAACTGCCTGTTCAGGGGCAGAACGACAGATTTGTACCATGTCAGCTCGGGGATTTGAACTTGCAACCTTTCAGTTACTAGTCCAGCTCTCTAACCACTAGGCTACCCTTAAACACAACACATTTGTAACATATTGTACGAATTGGATTCATACATTTTTGTATATATTTTTTGCAGGACGTAACGTACAGTATCATACGAAATGGATGACGTAGTACACAATTGGAAGACATAGTACACAAACAACGGTGACCCGTTTTGGCTCGTGAGCACCACTTTTAAAATTACTGGCTGAAATTATGCAACAGTTTGGGAGCATCACTTTAATGAGGAGAAAGGTAAAGATATTTTATTGAATTAAATATACACTCAACTTTTTTATTTTATTTTTTTCATAATTTTGGATTTGAGATCATAATGTACATAATGTCACCTTTTTATTTGAGGGTATTTTCATACATATCTGATTTATCGTTTAGAAATTAAAGCACTTTATACAGTGCATTCAGAGATTATTCAAACCCCTTGACTTTTTCCAAGTTTTGTAACGTTACAGCCGTATCCTAAAATTGATTAAATTAAAATTTCCCCTCAATCTACACACAATACCCCATAATGACAAAGCAAAGACAGGTTTTTAGAGCTTTTTGCAAATGTATTAAACATTTTAAAACTCACATTTCCATCACATTTCCATAAGTATTTAGACCTTTTAATCAGTAGTTTGAAATACCTTTAGCAGCGATAACAGCCTCAAATCTTCTTGGGTATGACGCTCCAAGCCTGGCACATCTGTATTTGGGGAGTTTCTCCCGTTGTTCTCTGCAGATCCTCTCAAGCTCTGTCAGGTTGGATGGGGAGCATCACTGAACAGCTATTTCCAGGTCTCTCCAGAGATGTTAGATTGGATTCAAGTCCGGGCTCTGGCTGGGACACTCATGGACATTCAGAGATTTGTCCTGAAGCCACTCCTGTGTTATCTTGGCTGTGTGCTTAGGGTCGTTGGCCTGTTGGAAGGTGAACCTTCGCCCCCGTCTGAGGTCCTGAGCACTCTGGAGCAGGTTTTCATCAAGGATCTCGCTGTACTTTGCTCTGTACATCTTTCCCTCAATCCTGACTAGAGTTCAATGTTGGTTTCATCAGATCAGAGAATCTTGTTTTTCATGGTCTGAGAGTGCGTTTAGGTGGCTTTTGGTAAACTCCAAGTGGACTGTCATGTGCCTATTACTGAGGAGTGGCTTCCGTCTGGCCACTCTACCATAAAGGTCTGATTGGTGGAATGCTGCAGAGATGGTTGTCCTTCTGGAAGGTTCTCCCATCTCCACAGAGGAACTCTAGAGCTCTGTCACTGACCATTGGGTTCTTGGTCACTTCCATGACCATGGCCCTTCTCCCCTGATTGCTCAGTTTGGCCAGAAGGCCAGCTCTAGGAAGAGTCATGGTGTTTCCAAACGTATTCCATTTAAGAACGATCGAGGCCACTGTGTTCTTGGGGACCTTCAATGCTGTAGAACTTTTTTGGTACTGTTCCCCAAGACACCAACGTCTTGCTTCCAGACAAGCTAAACACCTTCTTTGCCTGCTTTGAGGATAACACAGTGCCACCGACTCGGCCCGCTCCCAAGGACTGTGGGCTCTCATTCTCCATGGCTTACCGCCCCAATAGATCCACAGATGACGCCATCGCACTGCACACTGCCCTATCCCATCTGGACAAGAGGAATACCAACGTCAGAATGCTGTTCACTGACTATAGCTCAGCCTTCAACTCCACAGTACCCTCCAAGCTCCTCATTATGCTCGGGCCCTGGGTCTGAACTCCACCCTGTGTAACTGGGTCTTGGACTTCCTGACGGGCCACCACCCTCAGGTGGTGAAGGTAGGAAACAACACCTCCACTTCGCTGATCCTTAACACAGGGGCCCCACAAGGGTGCATGCTCAGTCCACTCCTGTACTCCCTGTTCACCCATGACTGCGTACTCACGCACACCTCCAACACAATCATTAAGTTTGTTGACGACACAGCAGCAGTAGGCCTGATTACCAACAATGACGAGACAGCCTACAGGGAGGAGGTGAGGGCCCTGGTGGAGTGGTGCCAGGAAAATAACCTCTCCGTCAATGTCAACAAAATGAAGGAGCTGATAGTGGACTTCAGGAAACAGCAGAGGGAGCACACCCTTATCCACATTGACGGGACCGCAGTGGAAAAGGTGTAAAGCTTTAAGTTCCTTGGCATACACATCACTGACAATCTGAAATGGTTCTTCCACACAGACGGTGTGGTGAAGAAGGAGCAACAGCGCCTCTTCAACCTCAGGTGTCTGAAGAAATTTGGCTTGGCCCCTAAGACCTTCAGAAACTTTTTCAGATACACAATTGAGAGCATCCTGTCGGGCTGTATCACCGCCTGGTATGGCAACTGCACCACCCGCAACCGCAGGGCTCTCCAGAGGGTGGCGCGGTCTGCCCAACGCATCACTGGGGGCACACTGCCTGCCCTCCAGGACACCTATAGCACCTGATGTCACAGGAAGGCCAAAAAGATCATCAAGGACATCAACAACCTGAGCCTCCACCAGTTCACTCCGCTATCATCCAGAAGGCAAGGTCAGTACAGGTGTATCAAAGCTGGGACCGAGAGACTGAAAAACAGCTTCTACCTCAAGGCCATCAGATTGTTAAATAGGCATCGCTAGCCGGCTACCACCCGGTTACTCAACCCTGCACCTTAGAGGCTGTTGCCCTGTATACATAGACAGGGAATCACTGGCCACTTTAATAATGTTTACATACTGCTTTACTCATGTATATACTGTATTATATTCAACTTTATTTTAGTCAATGCCACTCCGACATTGCTCAACCTAATATTTTTATATATTTCTTAATTCCACTCTTTTACTTTTAGATTTGTGTATTGTACTGCACTGTTGGAACACAAGCATTTCGCTACACCTACAATAACATCTGCTAAGTGTGTGAATGTGACCAATAAAATTTGATTTGATTTACAGACAATTCTTTCAACCTCATGGATTGGTTTTTGCTCTGACATGCACCGTCAACTGTGGGACCTTATATAGACAGGTGTGTGTCTTTCCAAATAATGTCAAATAAATAGATTTTTTTCCACAGGTGGACTACAATCAAGTTGTAGAAACATCTCAAGGATCAATGGAAACATGATGCACCTGAGCTCAATTTTGAGTCTCATAGCAAAGGGTCTGAATATTTATGTAAATAAGGAATGTCTGTTTTTTTTATTTTTAATAAATGAGCAAAAATGTCTTAAGAACCTGTTTTCACTTTGTCATTATGGGGTATTGTGTGTAGATTGCTGAGGCTGTAACGTAACAAAATGTGGAAACACTCAAGGGGTCTGAATACTTTCCTGAAGGAACTGTACAGGACAGGAGTTTACCCTTAGAGGGTTAATGCCAACACTGTGCAGTACCAGCACAGGCTCAGGGAGGATGTTTGGAAGTAAGAAGGACAAGGAACACTTCAATCCTATTAGACATGTGAGTGTACTGCTGGCGTCTTGAACAATCTGCTGATGTGCAGGGAAAGCGAGGTACGCACATTGATATGGCATCTTGTAGTCCGTGAGGTGCTGGTTGTGGCAAGATGCTAATTCAATTGAACAGACTGCAAGCCTTGAGATATTTTTGAGTTATTACAGCTCTTTGTCTCATTTGGAGTTCTGTTGTCTGCATTTAATAGTGTGACAGACATATTGTTCAGCGTGGCAGTAACCATGCCTTGCCGTGGTTGAGCAGGCAGCTGTACACTAATTGTTCTACCGTAAAACAACATGCAGTTAGTGTTTCAGCTTTGACTATGGCTTGTCATTGTAATGGGCCACATTGTTAAACGATGAGCTAGGTCAGCCCAGAAATCTGATACAGTTCAGTGGGCTACAGTAACTTAGACTTGGTTCTGTTTGTCTCTTATAGGCTCTTTTTTTTGTCCTCTGCTGTCCTCAACTCCCCACAGTCCTTTAGAGCTCATTTGCCTTTTTTTGTACAGACAACCACATGGTTTCCTTGATTTGTTTTACAATACAAATGATCCCAGAGGTGATTTAATCTGAGGTGTCCTGAGATGTATACAGATCTGTATAATTCTACATGCAGTATTTGTGTATTCTGCTGTAGGTGT
This sequence comes from Oncorhynchus clarkii lewisi, assembly GCF_045791955.1. Taxonomy (NCBI): domain Eukaryota; kingdom Metazoa; phylum Chordata; class Actinopteri; order Salmoniformes; family Salmonidae; genus Oncorhynchus; species Oncorhynchus clarkii. The sequence goes on from NC_092151.1 coordinate 37,633,536, forward strand.
TTTACACTGAGATGAGGAATGGCCGTCCAGCAAGTTCAGCAGTAGCAGTGAATGTTCGTCTCAGTCTGGACGTGTTGGCTGCAGTGAGCTATTTCTCCTTCTATATTGAATATGTTATATTTCCAAGTTATCGTTTCAACAATTTTTCTCTGAAAATCCTTTATTTTTACCTTCAGGTAAAGTTCAATGGGCACACCATTTTTGTAAGTGTATTTTGCATTACATAGTCAACTAATATCATTCAACTGAGATTACTGATAGAATGAGCACAAAAAGAGATTCAGTGTTTATCTTCCTATATATATTTGTTTTATCTTCCTGTGGCTGTAAGGATGTAGAAATTGGCAGTTTGAAGATGGCAGCTCAGTATGTGTTTAGTGTCGGTGCGTATGGATGGGCAGGAGAGGGACGACCCAGCATGCCACGGAGAGTCAGCACCTTCCAACCAGGTAAGTGGATGGAGGAGAGGGACTCACCTTGGCCAGTCTAGTCATCCTGAATGAGGGAAAACCAGTGCGCTTACTGCGCATAGCGATGAATCTGGGGCTGAATTTACTGAATGTTTAGAAAAGAGTGGAATGGTTGGAGGTGGCACTTTGACTACAAATGGCTCTTCTGGGATTGTTATTTTCAGTTCATTCGCTGTACTGTACAACAACAATTTGATGCTGGGGGTTGAGGGGAGGTTCATGTGTCACGGAACCTACTGAATGCCCCTTTGCTCCACTGCCCCTAAATGCACCCACGCTTTGACTTAATAACAAGGACGTGGAATTTCAGAGAAAAGATTTCACATCTTTGATTGTTTTTGTATCTTTCCACACTCCACCACTACCCTCAACAGAGATGTGCATGCCCCCCTCGGCCCCCTCACAACCAGCCGTAAGGGCTGTTTCGGACACTGAAACCGAGTTGTCATGGAAACAGAGTGAAAGAAAGGGAAGCTCACCTGTCCTTCATTTCATTGTGTATTATATCAGGTAAGAGTTGTTTTTCTTCTTTTTATAGTGCTTATTAGTGTGTGCCCCAGTCAACCGCTTGTCTTTCTTCTTTCCTTTACTGCTGTTATTTTTCCTGAACGTGTGTAATGGTTAAATGTGTCCTTGAATTAACGTGAAGACCACTTTGGCTGACAATATTATGGTTGTGCATAATCTCGGTTAACCCAGAAGTAAAATCTTGCAAAATGGGGTCAGCTGTCTCATTAACTTGTGGGTCTATATGTGTTTAGAAATTGACAGTTCCGACGGTTTGTGAAGTTTCCACCCTCACAAAAAAAAACTCTCAGTCTTCGCCCCCAATCCTGATACGTCTGTATAACCAGCGGCGAGAACCCAAAGACCGGAGCTACTCCAGCTCGTTATCTCACACCTCCCATTCAATCCCGGCTGATTCTTTGATCTACACGCAGAATCTGCCCACGGGAGATTAGGTTGTACATAACGTACGGTGGCTATTTTCATCTCCTGGAACCACTGCTCTTACAGATAGGTTGCCAACACGTTTGGTTTTGATGAACAAAAGCAGTGGAGGAAAAACAATGTTGGAGATCTACAGGAGTGCTAAGCGTGATAATGGATTTTACAGTGGTTCACAAGGTTAAGGTCAGACACACAAACACCACAATACTTTGCGAGGTTGACAGTTCAATGGGGATGCGCTGTGTGCATTTTATTTTTCTATGGGTACAAGGATTTAGAGAAGAACTAAAGAAATAGTCAATTAGTCAAACATTTCGATAGATTTGAATGGACATTCCAAAAAGGAGTCATTTGAACAGCAAACCGAGTAAATGTTTGCGTGCAGCCTGTTTGCGTGTTGGGACCAAACATGGAATGTTAATGATGCTGTGAAGTACCGTAGGATTTTTATTGAGTAATTCATCTCTTGTCTAAAGAGCTGGCAGATAGCAGATATCCAGAGCCAGGGACAGACCACACACATACAGTATACACCAGAGAGAGACGATGTGTGTCTGGATCCAGCTAGATACTGTTCTGTCCTTTTAACAAGATGACTAGAGGGCTAAAATGACTGGAGGGCATTTCTCGCTTGAATCTGTTGTGAATAGAGGATGGATACTGACTATCATTGAAACTACGTGACCGGAGTTGAAGGATGTTGACGAAGGCAGTATAATACTTATGAAGGCTGTAGTCAGCATGACTTTGTGGACAAGGGTCACGCGAGAACATACTTCACTTGTCTAGATTTTGCTGAGCTCAGTTTCACTGACAGGCTGTTGTTCAGACCTTCACAATTCTATAATGTTTCAACCTGTCTCAGCAATGGCAATATGAGCACGCAATTACTCTAAGCAAGCGGGTGTTTTGGAAGAGCCTGTCTCACACGTGGATGTTGTCTAACGTGTGTAAGAGAGTTCCTAACCTATCCCTTACCCGCCTGTCTTTGACACACTACCCAGTCAGATTGTAATGGCTGATTTAACAAGTTAAATGCATTCACAGTTACTTATACCGTTACCTCAGAGTCTGTCTCTACCTGTGATACCATGCAGACCAGAAGTGGACTCTGAGTGGACGTCCCTAAAGGATCCAGTGAACAGCAGCTCGGTGGTTGTGAGAGGACTGGATCCTGACACTCAGTACCATTTTGCTGTCCAGGCAGTCAATGTCTACGGAGCCAGCCCACACAGTGCCATCACTGACCCAATATGGACCTTCAGTGAGTGTGGGGAGGCATCTCTTCATTAATGATTTGACAAACTGCTCGTCCAAGTCTGTGATTGTCATTTATTCATGTCTCTGTGTTAGGTGTGCAGGAAGGGGGCAGCGGGAGCCTGGGTCAGGGTTCTCCTGGCAACGACAACATTCATCTGGAGGATTTGACTGATGTTAAGAACTCTGATTATGGGGCCCTTGTTCAGGAGGTAAAAGACAGTGTCATGCAGGCTTCACAATCACCATGTTTCTCGTTAGCTATTTGCCAAACGTCCAAGTGTCTCTTCTTTTTTTTGTGTCCTACTGTCTTTGCTCCAGCCACTTTTCTCTCCAGAAGAAGACCGAAGATCTCTGCCGAGGTCCCGAACATGGAGTCCCATCTCACACACAGGGGGAGGAGGAATGTCTTCTAGAGAGAACACTGCTGATTCTGGCACCATCATCACTGTTAACAAGGCAACCACTATAATATCCACCTCTACCACACCCATTCCCACCAACCACACCCTTACCACCAACCCAGTTGCCCTCACCTCGTCTCCAGGCCTGGATAGCCTTCTGCCGACCCCTAGCTCAGCCCCACTCCCGGCCCGCTCCACCCTGGCTGGCCCGCTCTCCCCTACCCCTCCCGGCCCCAGGTCCCAGTGGAAGGGACAGGTGAGGGGGCTGTATGACCTGGCCTGTGAGGACGCTGTATGTTCTCTCAACAGTGTGTGTATAGATGACTACCAAAGTGGGGGATCTCGCTGTTACTGTGCACTGGGCCGAGGAGGGGACGCCTGCTCTCAGGGTGAGACAAGATAACCACTCTCTAATGGACTATTATTGCTTAGTTGATGGACATTAGTCTCTCTCTGTTTTGCTACTGAATTTGAGCTTATTTGTTTATTTTTGTTCTTGGTTTCTTTGTCCTCCAGTTGTAGTGGTGAAATATCCACAGTTTTACGGCTTCTCCCATGTTGCCTTTGAGCCTCTGAAGAATTCCTATCAATCCTTTCAGATCATGCTTGTGTTTAAGGTAAAATGTTGATGACTGTTTCATTCTGAATGTGTTGCAGTTCCTTCATAGAAATAAGCTGTAAAGCTATGTTGTGCATGCTTGTGTTTAAGGTAAAATGTTGATGCCTGTTTCATTCTGAATGTGTTGCAGTTCCTTCATAGAAATAAGCTGTAAAGCTATGTTGTGCATCCCAAATAAAAGGCCAATGGTATTCTAAAGGATGTAAAACAAATGGACGCTCACCCCTGTCTTGTTACCCCACAGACTGACTCAGAGAATGGCCTTCTGTTGTTCTGTGGGGAGAATGAACATGGCAGTGGAGACTTCACCTCGCTGGCTCTCATACATGGGAAGCTCCACTTTAGGTGGGTGGATGTTGATACAAATCAGTCAGTCGCGCACTGACTGACTCACCTCACCTCTATCTGTGTGTGCAGGTTTAACTGTGGCACAGGCACTGCCCAGATAGTGAGTGGGAGTCGGGTGGCACTGGACCAGTGGCACAGTGTCGTTGTCGGCAGGGAGGGTGCGATTGGCTGGCTAAGACTGGACAATGACACACCTGTCACAGGACACTCACAGGTGAGGACAATTCATTCTGCTGCTACTGGTAAATACACATCATACAATGTAATAACCCTATGTGCGGCCCGGCCCTGTCCGGGTGTGTATCTCCTAATCTCTGATCCTACAGGGCGACTACAATAAGATCACATTCAGAACACCTCTTTACGTGGGAGGCTCCCCTAATGCTTATTGGCTGGCCAGGACAGCAGGGACCAATCGGGGTTTCCAGGGGTGTATCCAGACGCTAAGTATCAACAGTAGGGTGACGGACATGAGGCCTTGGCCAATGGGATGGGCTCTTAGTGGGGCGGATGTGGGTGAGTCATTGAATCGAAGCCACTGGATTCTAATACATTAATGTTTCCATCATAATCTCTCACCTCATTTACTCTCTCTGTTTGGTGAGTTTATCCCTGCTTATTTATGTTATTGCGTGAAGGTCATAGCAAGTAACATGTCAATCAATGATTAACATTTTATTTTACCTTTATTTAACTAGGCAAGTCAGTTAAGAACAAATTCTTATTTTCAATGACAGCCTAGGAACAGTGGGTTAACTGCCTGTTCAGGGGCAGAACGACAGATTTGTACCTTGTCAGCTCGGGGGTTTGAACTTGCAACCTTCCGGTTACTTGTCCAACGCTCTAACCACTAGGGTACCCTGCCACCCCATACAAGTGTTTAATGACAGTAGGTTATAAACTTCTAATTGTTCTGAAGCCCCTTGTCATGTCTTATTTTCTGTCGGAACCAACAACTTCCTGGTCACTGGCCAATTTGCCTTCTTTCTTGTTGATGTCTGAATATCCTAAGAACATACATCTTGAGTCAGTTGTTCAGCAGATATTGTGACACACAGCAGTCCTTGTTGTGCACAACATGTGCACATTAAGACTGAGCAGACAAAGCTTTGATGTGTGGGTCTGCGTCTGGTTAGATTGGCCTAGGGTTGGTGAGATGCGTTTCTATGGCAGCCTCTGGAAGGCTTCCTCCTCATCACTCCTATTATTCAGAGAGACAGAAAGGACGTCTCTGTTCTAGTTCAATAGGATTTGATGAATGCCAGCAGGGAGATGCCAAAGTGGTCAGACACAATAGTCCCTAATGAGCTGACTCAATAAATGAGATTATGTAAAAAAAATAATAAAATAAAAAAAGGGGGATTTTTGTTTTGGTCCATTTGTGGACTGACACACTTTGTCTTTTTTCTGTCTTTCTTTTTTTTCACGCTATCTCTTTCAATAGATCCCTTCCTCTTTTCTCGTTCTGTCTTTCTCTCCCTCGCTCTCTTGCTCACTTTCATAAACATCTGTTCTCTATGCCTCTAGTATGACAGAATGTATGTAGGACTGTTTTAAATGACTGGTACACTATGGTGTATGTGGTTCACCCTGTAGGTGAATGCAGTGCCAGTGTCTGTGAAGGGGTCACCTGTGCCAATGAAGGAACTTGCTTTGCCAGCCATGCAGATGGGTACATATGTCTGTGCGCACTGGGTTATAGGGGTCCTCTATGCCAGGAGAGTGAGTAGCTACCACATCTCCACATGTTTTTAAGATCTTGAACTTACTGTAATTACACACACACCTTACCTGTAACCCCTTCCATGTATTCCCCCAGGCTTCCAGCTGGTGGTGCCGTACTTTAATGCGTCTGTGCTGTCGTACGCTAGCGCCCCCTGGCCTCGGTCCTCCAGACACTACCTGTCCTGGATGGAGTTTGAGGTGACCTTCAGGCCAACGGCTCCTGATGGCATTCTGCTCTACAGCCAGGACTCAGCCAGCAGAGACTTCCTGTCAATCAGTCTGCTGGGAGGATACTTGGAGTTCAGCTTCGACTGTGGCTCTGGGACAGCCACCATCAGGTTAGGGATAACAGTAGGGTTGCTTAGTCGTGGGAGAGTCCTGTTTCTGAGAAGCATGCACATTTTAAAAAAAAAATCAAAAAAAAATCAACATGTTGACGTTGTGGAGCACTCACATTCGGAGGAAAGGCCATCTATGTGCAGAACCAAGGCATTACATAAATGTAACCAAATAGGAGAAATGGTGTGTCTGGTAAGCACTGGTAAGGTTGCTGTATCCGTTCATGTGCAGGAGTGAAGAGACGCTCACAATGAACGAGTGGCATGAGCTGCGTGTCTCCAGGACGGGCAGAGAGGGCATCCTGCAGGTGGATAACCAGATGCCCACACACAGCCTGGGTGAGGTACAGACCTTCATGGAGCCTGCTGAAAACATACACTGAACATTTCAGTAAAGACTGATGTAATAATGTATTCAAACTGTAAATTAGAAGAATTCTGAAATGTGAATTTGGTCATCTTTGATTGTTGTTTTAAGTAAATGTAGATTGAAGTAAATGTAGTTTGGCTTCCTCTCTCCTGTTGTTCAGGGAGCATTCACTCAGATCAGGTGCAGCGGTCCTCTGTACATCGGGGGCGTTCCAGAACACACCAACCCCAGGACTAAGATCAACGCTGGTGCTACCTTGCTCCACCACTTCACTGGCAGTATCCAAAAGGTACCACAGACCAATGAGCCCCCAGTGTTTGGTAGGTAGATATGACACCACCCAGTAAACGGGATGTCCTGTGGACATTTGGTGACGTTCCCATTTTGTCCCTTAAAGGTTTCGGTGCGGCGTTATCCCAGTGACGTTCTAAGAACACTACGTGATGATCCCAAGGGAACGTTCTCTGGGGGACCTTTGTCTAGTTCGCTGTACGTTCCCACTAAAGCATTCCCGCTAAAGTGCTAGGGAAGGTTAATGCCAGTTTTTGGGTAGAAAGTCCAAGCTGCTTGATAAGGACTCCATAAAAGTGCTAGCCACTGCCCTCATTCAATGCCATTTTGACTCGCTAGTACTTCCTGGTTTGGGGGGGCTTATCTAAGCTTCTGAAGGGGAAGCTCCAGATAGCCCAGAATAAGCTAATCAGGATAGTCTTGTAGGGGAGTCCACATACTCACATAGGCAGGAGCTGCTTTCAAGAACTCAATTGGCTGCCTGTTGAGGCTAGGGTGTCCCAGATTAGACTGGGTTTGGTTTACGGGAGTATTTATGGTTCTGCGCCCAGATTTCTAACTGATTAAAAAATAAGGTGTACGCCACTTTCTAAGCAAACTTTGGGATTTATAAAAAAAAAACTTGAATGTGCTGTCCTCCACTGGCACTTTGACCCATACGTACGCACATAAAATTAGAAACTGCGACTCCGATGGCAGAAGGATGACACTCAAGAAATGCTTTGAAATTGATACCATTGTGTAAAATAAATCTCAATATTACCTCTCACTTATTATATATGAAGAGCTTCCTGGAGTACACACAAAAAACATGATTTAGGATAATAAATACAAACAGAGATCTGTTTTTGCAAAATAACCCCTCAAATATGCTGTACAGTTTAATTGGGAATCATAGTTAATTGTATCTGTAGTTATTAAACAATACTTGCACGTTATTAAATGTATTCTCATAAATAATAAGGTGAACAGTAGGACAAATTACATTTAAACTGATGCATGTTTCGATGCCTCATTCAGGCAGATACGTTTTCATTTAATGTTATCACATGTTCATTGCACAGAACTGTCAATGTGATAATGGCCCTGTCATTGTCAGTTAAAATCAGGGTAATTACCACACCTGAAGGTGTTACGCAACTAGGTAGCTTTGACCATCAAATGGGTGGGTATAAAAAGGCATGCAATTACAATGTGTACTGACCCACAATGGCTGCTTTGGCACTGTTGGAAGAATTCGGAGAGAGTGAATTTTCAGAGACCAGCAAGATTTACTGGCCGATGATGAGTGGCTTATGAGCCGGTTCTGATTTACCAAGCGTTGTTTTCTTGGATCTCTGTGCTGTAGTGGGCCCAGCTTTACAGAGAAGCACCCGCAGAAACCAAGCCGTGCCTGTCTCACTGCAACTCCTTGGCAACCTCGTTAATAGCGTCTATAGTCTCTTTGCGTTTGCAGGACTGCATATGTGAGGACACGGCCGCTGGAGGGTTGTGACACACGAAGTGCAGTGGAGTTGCCGGGGCTGGGCGGACTCGGCTTCCGTGGAGTTGCGGGGCTGGAGCGGACTCGGCTTCTGCAGCAGCGGGGGTCGGTGGTGCTGCAGCTGAGCGGAAGCCGAGTGTTCCAGCGGGGGTCGGTGGTGCAGCACCAGTGCAGCACCACCGACCCCCGCTGGAACACTCGGCTTCCGCTCAGCTGCAGCACCACCGACCCCCGCTGGAACACTCGGCTTCCGCTCAGCTGCAGCACCACCGACCCCCGCTGGAACACTCGGCTTCCGCTCAGCTGCAGCACCACCGACCCCCGCTGGAACACTCGGCTTCCGCTCAGCTGCAGCACCACCGACCCCCGCTGGAACACTCGGCCTCCACTCAGCTGCAGCACCACCGACCCCCGCTGGAACGCTCAGCTGCAGCACCACCGACCCCCGCTGGAACACTCGGCTTCCGCTCAGCTGCAGCACCACCGACCCCAGCTGGAACACTCAGCTTCCGCTCAGCTGCAGCACCACCGACCCCCGCTGGAACACTCGGCCTCCGCTCAGCTGCAGCACCACCGACCCCCGCTGGAACGCTCGGCTTCCGCTCAGCTGCAGCACCACCGACCCCCCCGCTCAGCTGCAGCACCAACTGCTGGAACACTCGGCTTCCGCTCAGCTGCAGCACCACCGACCCCCGCTGGAACACTCGGCTTCCGCTCAGCTGCAGCACCACCGACCCCCGCTGGAACACTCGGCTTCTGCTCAGCTGCAGCACCACCGACCCCCGCTGGAACACTCGGCTTCCGCTCAGCTGCAGCACCACCGACCCCCGCTGGAACACTCGGCTTCCGCTCAGTTGCAGCACCACCGACCCCCGCTGGAACACTCGGCTTCCGCTCAGCTGCAGCACCACCGACCCCCGCTGGAACACTCGGCTTCCGCTCAGCTGCAGCACCACCGACCCCTGCTGGAACACTCGGCTTCCGCTCAGTTGCAGCACCACCGACCCCCGCTGGAACACTCGGCTTCCGCTCAGCTGCAGCACCACCGACCCCCGCTGGAACACTCGGCTTCCGCTCAGCTGCAGCACCACCGACCCCAGCTGGAACACTCACTCGGCTTCCGCTCAGCTGCAGCACCACCGACCCCCGCTGGAACACTCGGCTTCCGCTCAGCTGCAGCACCACCGACCCCCGCTGGAACACTCGGCCTCCACTCAGCTGCAGCACCACCGACCCCCGCTGGAACGCTCAGCTGCAGCACCACCGACCCCCGCTGGAACACTCGGCTTCCGCTCAGCTGCAGCACCACCGACCCCAGCTGGAACACTCAGCTTCCGCTCAGCTGCAGCACCACCGACCCCCGCTGGAACACTCGGCCTCCGCTCAGCTGCAGCACCACCGACCCCCGCTGGAACGCTCGGCTTCCGCTCAGCTGCAGCACCACCGACCCCCGCTGGAGCGCTCAGCTGCAGCACCACCGACCCCTGCTGGAACACTCGGCTTCCGCTCAGCTGCAGCACCACCGACCCCCGCTGGAACACTCGGCTTCCGCTCAGCTGCAGCACCACCGACCCCCGCTGGAACACTCGGCTTCTGCTCAGCTGCAGCACCACCGACCCCCGCTGGAACACTCGGCTTCCGCTCAGCTGCAGCACCACCGACCCCCGCTGGAACACTCGGCTTCCGCTCAGTTGCAGCACCACCGACCCCCGCTGGAACACTCGGCTTCCGCTCAGCTCGGCTGGAACACTCGGCCGCTCAGCTGCAGCAACACCACCGACCCCCGCTGGAACACTCGGCTTCCGCTCAGCTGCAGCACCACCGACCCCCGCCCTGCAGCACCACCGACCCCCGCTGGAACACTCGGCTTCCGCTCAGCTGCAGCACCACCGACCCCCGCTGGAACACTCGGCTTCCGCTCAGCTGCAGCACCACCGACCCCCGCTGGAACACTCGGCTGCAGCACCACCGACCCCCGCTCCGCTCAGCTGCAGCACACCACCGACCCCCGCTGCAGGAACACTCGGCTTCCGCTCAGCTGCAGCACCACCGACCCCCGCTGGACTCGGCTTCCGCTCAGTTGCAGCACCACCGACCCCCGCTGGAACACTCGGCTTCCGCTCAGCTGCAGCACCACCGACCCCCGCTGGAACACTCGGCTTCCGCTCACAGCTGCAGCACCACCGACCCCCGCTGGAACACTTCCGCTCAGCGGAACACTCGGCTTCCGCTCAGCTGCAGCACCACCGACCCCCGCTGGAACACTCGGCTTCCGCTCAGCTGCAGCACCACCGACCCCCGCTGGAACACTCGGCTTCCGCTCAGCTGCAGCACCACCGACCCCCGCTGGAACACTCGGCTTCCGCTCAGCTGCAGCACCACCGACCCCCGCTGGAACACTCGGCTTCCGCTCAGCTGCAGCACCACCGACCCCCGCTGGAACACTCGGCTTCCGCTCAGCTGCAGCACCACCGACCCCCGCTGGAACACTCGGCTTCCGCTCAGTTGCAGCACCACCGACCCCCGCTGGAACACTCGGCTTCCGCTCAGCTGCAGCACCACCGACCCCCGCTGGAACACTCGGCTTCCGCTCAGCTGCAGCACCACCGACCCCCGCTGGAACACTCGGCGGCTTCCGCTCCGCTCAGCTGCAGCACCACCGACCCCCGCTGGAACACTCGGCGGCCTCCGCTCAGCTGCAGCACCACCGACCCCCGCTGGAACACTCGGCCTCCGCTCAGCTGCAGCACCACCGACCCCCGCTGGAACACTCGGCCTCCGCTCAGCTGCAGCACCACCGACCCCCGCTGGAACACTCGGCCTCCGCTCAGCTGCAGCACCACCGACCCCCGCTGGAACACTCGGCCTCTGCTCAGCTGCAGCACCATCGACCCCCGCTGGAACACGCAGCGACTAAAAAGAAAAAAAAGAAAATGTCACAATTGTTTGTGTAAATATATGTTTAAACACAACTTGAATGCATTTGGTTGACTCTTTTGAAACGAGGGAGTTGTCATTACATACCTGGATCATCCGGTGTGTCTTGCATGGTTGTGTCCCTCTCCACCTCCGTCACTACTCCACTCAGAAGGCTATGCGCCTTTTGGCCTCCACCTTTATGTCGGACCACTTTTTTATTTCTGAGAGGGTCCGACCTTCTGAGCCAGGAGCATTCACAGTGTCTGCCACATGCTGCCACTCTAACGCCTTTTTGGCATTTGTAATGCCCACACTGTGTCCACCAAACAATATATTTTGTCTTGCTTCAACCTCTCCTACAAGAACTTCCATTTCACACTGGGTGAAATGTATTTTTTTAGCCTTTCTGTCGTGATTTGCCGTCATTGTCGTCATGCAGTCAGTTTTTGATGAATATTAATTAGGGCGTTTCATTGACTATTTATATGCAACTATGCTGGCTGGCTGGTGTGTTTGCGGACATATTCAATCAAGCCTTATCTCAGTCTGCTGTTCCCACATGCTTCAAGAGGGCCACCATTGTTCCTGTTCCCAAGAAAACGAAGGTAACTGAGCTAAATGACTATCGCCCCGTAGCACTCACTTCCGTCATCATGAAGTGCTTTGAGAGACTAGTCAAGGACCATATCACCTCCACCCTAGCTGACACCCTAGACCCACTCCAATTTGCTTACCGGCCCAATAGGTCCACAGACGACGCAATCCCAAACACACTGCACACTGCCCTAACCCATCGAGACAAGAGGAATACCTAAGTAAGAATGCTGTTTATCGACTACAGCTCAGAATTCAACACCATAGTACCCTCAACTCATCAAACCTGCCCTGTGCGACTGGGTCCTGGACTTCCTGACAGGCCGCCCTCAGGTGGTGAGGGTAGGTAACAACACCTACACCCCGTTGATCCTCAACACTGGGGCCACACAAGGGTGCGTTCTCAGCCCTCTCCTGTACTCCTTGTTCACCCATGACTGCGTGGCCATGCACGCCTCCAACTCAATCATCAAGTTTGCAGACGACACTACAGTGGTAGGCTTGATTACCAACAACGACGAGACGGCCTGCAGGGAGGAGGTGAGGTCCCTCGGAGTGTGGTGTCAGGAAAACAACCTCACACTCAATGTCAACAAAACAAAGGAGATGATCGTGGACTTCAGGAAACAGCAGAGGGAGCACCCCCCTATCCACATCGACTGGACAGTAGTGGAGAGGGTGGAAAGTTTTATGTTCCTCGGTGTACACATCATGGACAAACAGAGGGTCCACCCACACAGACAGCGTGGTGAAGAAGGTGCAGCAGCGCCTCTTCAACCTCAGGCTGAAGAAATTCGGCTTGTCACCAAAAACACTCTCAAACTTTTACAGATGCACAATCGAGAGCATCCCGTCAGGCTGTATCACCGCCTGGTATGGCAAATGCTCCTCCCACAACCGTAAGGCTCTCCAGAGGGTAGTGAGGTCTGCTCAACGCATCACCGGGGGCAAACTACCTGCTCTCCAGGACACCTACACCACCCGATGTCACAGGAAGGCCAAAAAGATCATCAAGGACAACAACCACCCGAGCCGCTGCCTGTTCACCCCACTATCATCCAGTAGGTGAGGTCAGTACAGGTGCATCAAAGCTGGGACCGAGACACTGAAAAACAGCTTCTATCTCAAGGCCATCAGACTGTTAAACAGCCACCACTAACATTGAGTGGCTTCTGCCAACATATTGACTCATCTCTAGCCACTTTAATAACGAAAAAAATGATGTAATAAATGTATCACTAGCCACTTTAAACAATGCCACTTTATATAATGTTTACATACCCTACATTACTCATCTCATATGTACAGTGCCTTGCGAAAGTATTCGGCCCCCTTGAACTTTGCGACCTTTTGCCACATTTCAGGCTTCAAACATAAATATATAAAACTGTATTTTTTTGTGAAGAATCAACAACAAGTGGGACACAATCATGAAGTGGAATGACATTTATTGGATATTTCAAACTTTTTTAACAAATCAAAAACTGAAAAATTGGGCGTGCAAAATTATTCAGCCCCCTTAAGTTAATACTTTGTAGCGCCACCTTTTGCTGCGATTACAGCTGTAAGTCGCTTGGGGTATGTCTCTATCAGTTTTGCACATCGAGGGACTGAAATTCTTTCCCATTCCTCCTTGCAAAACAGCTCGAGCTCAGTGAGGTTGGATGGAGAGCATTTGTGAACAGCAGTTTTCAGTTCTTTCCACAGATTCTCGATTGGATTCAGGTCTGGACTTTGACTTGGCCATTCTAACACCTGGATATGTTTATTTTTGAACCATTCCATTGTAGATTTTGCTTTATGTTTTGGATCATTGTCTTGTTGGAAGACAAATCTCCGTCCCAGTCTCAGGTCTGTTGCAGACTCCATCAGGTTTTCTTCCAGAATGGTCCTGTATTTGGCTCCATCCATCTTCCCATCAATTTTAACCATCTTCCCTGTCCCTGCTGAAGAAAAGCAGGCCCAAACCATGATGCTGCCACCACCATGTTTGACAGTGGGGATGGTGTGTTCAGGGTGATGAGCTGTGTTGCTTTTACGCCAAACATAACGTTTTGCATTGTTGCCAAAAAGTTCAATTTTGGTTTCATCTGACCAGAGCACCTTCTTCCACATGTTTGGTGTGTCTCCCAGGTGGCTTGTGGTTAACTTTAAACAACACTTTTTATGGATATCTTTAAGAAATGGCTTTCTTCTTACCACTCTTCCATAAAGGCCAGATTTGTGCAATATACGACTGATTGTTGTCCTATGGACAGAGTCTCCCACCTCAGCTGTAGATCTCTGCAGTTCATCCAGAGTGATCATGGGCCTCTGGCTTTATCTCTGATCAGTCTTCTCCTTGTATGAGCTGAAAGTTTAGAGGGACGACCAGGTCTTGGTAGATTTGCAGTGGTCTGATACTCCTTCCATTTCAATATTATCGCTTGCACAGTGCTCCTTGGGATGTTTAAAGCTTGGGAAATCTTTTTGTATCCAAATCCGGCTTTAAACTTCTTCACAACAGTATCTCGGACCTGCCTGGTGTGTTCCTTGTTGTTCATGATGCTCTCTGCGCTTTTAACGGACCTCTGAGACTATCACAGTGCAGGTGCATTTATACGGAGACTTGATTACACACAGGTGGATTGTATTTATCATCATTAGTCATTTAGGTCAACATTGGATCATTCAGAGATCCTCACTGAACTTCTGGAGAGAGTTTGCTGCACTGAAAGTAAAGGGGCTGAATAATTTTGCACGCCCAATTTTTCAGTTTTTGCTTTGTTAAAAAAGTTTGAAATATCCAATAAATGTCGTTCCACTTCATGATTGTGTCCCACTTGTTGTTGATTCTTCACAAAAAAATACATTTTTATATCTTTATGTTTGAAGCCTGAAATGTGGCAAAAGGTTGCAAAGTTCAAGGGGGCCGAATACTTTCGCAAGGCACTGTATATACTGTACTCTATACCATCTACTGCAACTTGCCTATGCCGTTCGGCCATCGCTCATTCATATATTTCTATGTACATATTCTTATTCATTCCTTTACACTTGTGTGTGTATAAGGTAGTTGTTAGATTGTTAGATTACTTGTTAGATATTACTGCATGGCGGTGCCATCCGTTTTGTTACCAAATCACCTTATACCACCGACCACTGCGACCTGTATGCTCTAGTCGGCTGGCCCTCACTACTTATTCGTCGCCAGATCCAATGGCTCCAGGTCATCTATAAGTCTATGCGATGTAAAGCTCCTCCTTATCTCAGTTCACTGGTCACGATAACAACACCCACCCATAGCACACGTTCCAGCTGGTATATCTCACTTATTATCCCCAAAGCCAACACCTCATTTGGCCGCCTTTCCTTCCAGTTCTCTGCTGCCAGTGACTGGAACGAATTGCAAAAATCGCTGAAGCTGGAGACTTATTTCCCTCACCAACTTTAAACATCAGCTAACCAATCGCTGCTGCTATACATAGTCCATCTGTAAATAGCCCACCCAATCTACCTACCTCATCCCCATACTGTTTTTATTTACTTTTCTACTCTTTTGCCCACCAGTATCTCTACTTGCACATAATCATCTGCTCGTTTATCACTCGTGTTAATCTGCTAAATTGTAATTCTTTGTTACTATGGCCTATTTATTGCCTACCTCATGCCTTTTGCACACACTGTATATAGACTTTCTATTTTTTTCTATTGTGTTATTGGCTTGTTTATTCCATGTTATTCCATGTGTAACTCTGTGTTGTCTGTGTCACACTGCTTTGCTTTATCTTGGCCAGGTTGCAGTTGTAAATGAGAACTTGTTCTCAACTGGCCTACCTGGTTAAATAAATAACAAAATAAAAAAAGCACAAGCATTTTGCTACACTCTCATTAACATCTGCTAACCATGTGTATGTGACAAATAAAATATGATTTGATTTGGGTGTCAAAAGGGTGGGACAAGACGCTCGCTCACATGTGCCAAATTTCAAGTTGATTGTGATTTATGAAGGTAAACCGGCGTTGGACGTGCGTGCGCACTGTTATAAATCAGAATATTTTTGTGCATAAGCCCTTTCTGTGTTTTGTCCGTACTCCACCCTTTGACGTGAATCCTCTGCACAGTTTTCTAAATGAGGCCCCAGATCAGGTGTCACTAATGTGTACTTATCAAGGTTCAGGAGTAATGCTGGGAAGGGCACTGTCTTCTATACTGGAGTGGAAGGAGTTGCCTCTGCACATAAAAATCACTTCCCCCTCTGGGCAGCATTAAAAATAAAGTAAAAAAACTGATGTCTTCTGTGCCCGTGTGAATGACCCCTATGATGTAACTGCAATGATGAAATAGATGTTATTTTTTGTTTCATTATCTCGCTGTCATACTGTGTTCAACCGTGTTCAATCTTGCCTAGACATCTTGTTTCAAGAGGAACACAATGGAAATAAGTCCCAGACTTTATGTGTTATCCTCCGTGATTTAACTCATGTGCATGTATGGCTTGTTCTAGTTGTATGAGTGCTTGTTTTTTCTAAATGGTTGAATTAATAAACTGAACTACAAATAAAACATCAGGTGACGGTCCCAAGTGAACGTTCTTTGGCGGACCTTTTTATAGTTCCCGGTTAGCCGCTTTTAAGACATTCTTGGGATGAAAAATACATGGACAATGTAATAATGTATGTCAAAATGCGTCAACTATACAAGTTGAGAAAACTGTATGTGAAAGCACTCTGCGTCCCCAGCATTGCCAAAAGACAAAGAGCTGTGACTGGATCAGTTGTTCACCAATCAGGGCCTTGATGGGCTTGGCAACAGTAACAAGGGGTGATGTATAATGAAACTAGGTTGTGTGTGTGTGTGGCCTCGGTTAAAAAAAAAAAAATTAATTAAAAGATCCACGGGACAAACCGGGAACTAGACAAAATCCTCCAGCGGACCATGACACAACGTCCTGACGACTTTAGGCAACCATTTCATGACGTCACGGGGACGTCCCAACGACTCATTATTGTTTGCAGGGCATGTCCCCCCCATAGGAAATGTAAAGGTTTCTAATCTCATCGCTGTTAAATACACTTAGTGACATTTTACTGAAGCTATGTGGTTCTATAACAGTATTGTACATAATGATTGCCGGGGATACATTACATAGTTATGCCCTAACTATTTGTCTCCACCCCCCTGTATCCTTATTGGCTGTTCCATATTCCTCTGCCCTTCCCATCTCTATCAGATCACTCTTAATGAGCGCAGCATCCGTCTGCCCCAGGACTTCTCTGAAGGGGTAAACATGGAGAACTCCCTGCACCCCTGTGTAGACTCCCCCTGTGCCAACAGGGGCACGTGCCGCCCAAAACAGGCCTTGTATGAGTGTGACTGTCCCCTGGGATACACTGGAAAGCACTGTCTACAAGGTCAGACCTCTCACTGCTATACTATATAATGCATGTGTATGTTGCATGCACACATCTCTAGTGTACCCACCTCTCACCCTCTCTCTTCTCTGACCATGGTATTGCTGAGCAGAATGTGGAACTTACTGCATGAACTGTAAGTCTCACTGTGTGTCATGTTGCTCCGGTGCATAATTCTACAATGACATATTATAACAATAAGCTGTATTACAGCATGTGAAAGCATGTGGCGTTTACTTGTATTTGGAAACACCCTATTGATTTGAATGTCCATGTGAAAAGTTGTAGTGCCATCTAGTGGAAATTGTGGGTAAGTACAGGTTCTCCTTTACTGTGCCTTCAGGAAGTATTCAAACCCTTTGAATTTTCCCACATTTTGTTGTTACAAGGATGAATTTTTTTGTAGATTTTAAATTGAGATTGTGTCACTGGCAACCACACAATACACCATAATGTCAAAGTGGAATTATGTTTTTAGATGTGTTCATATATTAATTTCAGGCTATATGCTGAAATATCAGTACATATTCAATATAAATAAGTTCAGGAGTATGAATTTTCTTAAGTCACATAAGTTGCATGGACTCTGTGTGCAATAATAGTGTTTAACATGATTTTTGAATGACCGCCTCATCTCTACCCCACACATACAAATATTTGTAAGGTACCACAGTCGGGCAGTGAATTTCAAACACAGATTCAACCACAAAGACCAGGGAGGTTTTCCTATGCCTCCTAAAGAAAGGCACTTATTTTTAGATGGGTAACATTTTTAAAAAGTAACAAAAAACCTTGAATATCCCTTTGAGCAGAAACGGAATAGAGCTAAGCACAGGCAAAATCCTGATTGTCTGCTTTCCAAAAGACACTGGGAGACTAATTCATCTTTCAGCAGGACAATAACATAAGTCCAAATTAACACTGGACTTGCCTACCAAGACGGCATTGAATGTCCTACGTGCTCTAATTACAGTCTAGACTTTATTGCTGTCTAGCAATGATCAACAACCAACTTGACAGAGCTGGAAGAAAAGCTACCCAGCAGTAATCGCTAAGGTGATTCTGGACTGAGGGTTGTGAATACTTAAGTAAATTACATATTTCTGTATTTCATCTTCAATACATTTACAAAAAAATCTAAAAACATGTTTTCACTTTGTCATCATGAGGTATTGTGTGTAGATGGATTAGAAAAAATATATTTAATACTTTTTTAATTAAGGCTGTGACCATAACAAAATGTGGAAAAAGTCAAAGGGTATAAATGTTTTCTGAAGACACTGTACATCCTTTAGTAACCGAGGCAACTGAGACTCCCCAGTTTATTGGACGAAGCTACCTCGTTTATAACAACAAGGACATTTTAAAGAGGTATGCCCCTTCCATTTTCCAGATTATTTGCATATTTCATTATGTATCGACTAACCATGTCAGTAGATAATACTTTTATCTCTTCACTTTTATCTCTTGACTACTATCTCTGTATCAGGGTGTCAGGCTGCAGGACTCATGTGTTGCTGCGCTTTAGGAGCTCCGCTCAGGATGGCTTGTTGCTATGGCGAGGCCACACTCCTGTGAGAGCCAACAGTGACTTTGTTTCTCTGGGCTTGGAGGACGGGGCTCTCATCTTCAGGTACAGGTAGCCCCGTAAACAATGGAGGCTATATGCCAGGGGTCAGAGAGAGAGAGAGAGAGAGTGTGTTTGTGAGAGAGAGAGGGAGATCATGCTTCTCTCTAACGTTGACCCTTTCTATTCAGCTATAATCTTGGAAGTGGTGTTGCCATAGTAATGGTCAATGGAACCTTTAGTGATGGACAATGGCATCGGGTCAAGGCAGTCAGGTGACCTCTCACTATTCCAGCCTTTCTTTGGCTCTGAAATATTGACGTGCTGACAAACAATTATGTTACCTGCATTTACACAGCGATTTGGTGGAGTCTGTTTTCTGGTGGTGTGATGTAATGAGGTTGTGTCTTTATCAGAGATGGCCAGTATGGGAGCCTGACAGTGGACCACTATGAGACCAGTACAGGGAGATCACCAGGCAACATGAGACAGCTCAATACCAACAGCATGGTGTACCTGGGTCAGTAGTGCTGTTGGAGATAGCAGGGGCGGAGGTGGGAATGATATGGTGGGAATATTGATGTTGAAAATAATATTAAGGATGATGATGATGATGATGCCGTGGTTCCTGCAGGTGGAATGAAAGAGGTTGGCTTGTATACCCATGGCCAGTACCTGTGGGGCCTGGTGGGCTGCATTTCTCAGCTCACCCTCTCTACTGACTACCACCTGTCTCTGGTGGAGGATGCTGCCGCCGGCAAGAACATCAACACATGCCGGCCCTGACAGCTGCTAACCTCAATTCCCTGGGCACTCATTTACAGAGGGGACTCATTTACAGGGGGGACTCATTTACAGGGGGGACTCATTTACAGGGGGGACTCATTTACAGGGGGGACTCATTTACAGGGGGGACTCATTTACAGAGGGGATTCATTTACAGAGGGGACCATGAGCAGAGGGGACTCATTTACAGAGGGGACTCATTTACAGGGGGGACTCATTTACAGGGGGGACCATGAGCAGACTATATCATGTTTTATAATTATGTTCATATTCACTGTATGTCTTGGGATGAACCCCAACACTCAATTGATGGTTAAACTTGCAAATATTTTATTATTTATTGTTTTTTTACTGTAAAGAATTTCCATTGTTTTGAAAATGTATTGATTTTTTGGGGGGGTATTCCCGTCTCATGGGCAGTAGAGGCATGAAACAGCCTTCTAGAATCTCTTCGTGCCTGATACTGAGGTGGGGTGTAGGGTTTTGTACTGTCAGATACTGCTATCCAGCTGTTTTGGGTATTTAATCCCGTAATACATGCATTGTGTTTACTTTATGTTCATATTCTTAACGCTTATTATTTCTTATTGTTGTTGCATTTGTACAGAAGGAACATGCAAGTAAGCATTTCCTTGGACAGTGTACACCATGTGTATCCTGTACATATGACGAACACAACGTTCAACTTGCATTGTAACCATATATCTGTCAAAGGAAATAAATAGGATGTATATGTATTGCAATATGCAGAAGATTTTATGGATGTGGAAATATATACAAATGCCATAACATGTCCTGACATGCCTTTTTACAAACATAAACATTTTAAATAGCATGTTATATTTGATTGTCTTTCATTGAGGAATAATGTGGTAATATTGTCTTGACAGGTGTACCACTAAAGTTACCTTTCTTGTGTTGTGTCATAACAGAGAAAAAAGTCTTAAAACTGAAACATTATTTTCCCAAACAACTGACCACCTACTGGGCCAGAAATAGTCTGCCAGACTCCTCCATACAAACACATATATACAGTCCTTGTTATATTGTCTGCCATAGGGGAACAATAGCTCAATAGAAAGTGATGGCGAAGGACATATAAACATTTCCTAGAAATGTCCATGCACATCTTCCACTCAAAAAGATGTCAGTCAGAAATTGCTGAAAAAAATCATCTTATTTTCAGTAGGAGAAAGAGCAAATGTTCTGTTTTCTGTTCTGAGAATCTTAAGGCCGTTTCTGCCGTTCCAGATGAAAACGGTCTTAAGATTCTCAGAACAATTACTCCTTCTACTGAAAAGAACTTCATTTTTTTGTGAGTGCTCTATTTCCATCTAGCATGTCTAGCAACGTGCCGTGTACCTTCTATACAACAGATTCACAGCGGAAACCTTGCTTGTTAGGAAGATACCCCTGTGCTGCTCACTGATGCCCTCACTGTACAACACTCACGCTGTACAATACTCCGTGCATAATACTCACACTGTAATACTGTACAATACTCACGCTGTACAATACTCAGTGTATAATACTCTCGCTGTACAATACTCACTGTGTAATACTCACTGTACAACACTCACGCTGCACAATACTCTGTGCATAATACTCACACTGTAATACTGTACAATACTCGGTGTATAATACTTACGCTGTACAATACTCGGTGTATAATACTCTCGCTGTACAATACTCACGCTGTACAATACTCGGTGTATGATATTCACACTGTGTAATACTCACTGTACAATACTCACGCTGTACAATACTCACTGTATAATACTCACTACAATACTCAGTGTATAGTACTCTCACTGTACAATACTCACGCTGTACAATACTCAGTGTATAATACTCTCACTGCACAATACTAACACTGTACAACACTCACGCTGCACAATACTCTGTGCATAATACTCACACTGTAATACTGTACAATACTCGGTGTATAATACTTACGCTGTACAATACTCGGTGTATAATACTCTCGCTGTACAATACTCACGCTGTACAATACTCGGTGTATGATATTCACACTGTGTAATACTCACTGTACAATACTCACGCTGTATAATACTCACACTGTGTAATACTCACAGTATAATACTCGCTGTACAATACTCAGTGTATAATACCCTCACTGTACACTACTCACAATGTACAATACCCAGTGTATAATACTCACACTGTGTAATACTCACTGTATAATACCCGCTGTACAATACTCGCACAATACTCACGCTGCACAATACTCAGTGTAAAATAATCTCACTGTACAATACTCGTGCTGTACAATAGTCAGTGTATAATACTCTCACTGTACAATACTCACGCTGTACAATACTCAGTGTATAATACTCTCACTGTACAATACTCACGCTGTACAATACTCAGTGTATAATAATCTCACCGTACAATACTCAAGATGTGCAATACTAGGTGTATAATACTCTCACTGTGCAATACCCACTCTGTACAATACTCAGTGTATAATACTCTCACTGTATAATACTCATGCTGTACAATACTCACCGTATAATACTCATGTGGTACAATACTAAGTGTAATACTCCTACTACTCATACTGTATAATACTCATACTGTACAAAGTAGTGTTGCCAGCTTAACAATACCTCAACCCGAACACTTGCAAATGACAGAAAGAATGCATTGGTCGCTGATCAACTTATATAAGGCAAAAGCATGTACTCAGCTGGAAAAACATCCTCCTCAGCCTCTCATTGTAACTGGGGAAGTATAAATAGCCGAGATCTGACGTTTCAGTTTTAGTCACAATGACATCCCAGGTCCACTGTTAACAAGGTGTGTATATGACGAGATCCTTGTCATTTACTGTCGTTAAGCAGACTGCCACAGTTAATTAAGGTGTTCTGCATTTCAGCTGGATAAGCTAATAATACGATGTTATCTGTGCAGTTTTAGCAAGCGGTAATGATGGGTCTGCTCTAAATCACTTTGCTCTCCCATCACTGAGCCCAGATAGAGGGAGACAGTCTGTCTGGTTCTGGGGGGGGGGCTCCAGGGGTCCGTGAGCAGAGTGGTGGCCCCATCTTACCCCACTACTCCCATCTCACCTCACATTCCAGTTACCTGGGGATACAAATGTCAAACACAGATTTAGGTGAGATATAAAGAGAGGGAGGCATACAGAGAGACAAAGACTGACAGCCTGGGCAAAGATGCTGAGATGTTCTCTCCGACTCATTACGATTATGCTGACAATCAGAAGCTACAAGGACAGTGTGATGTGAGCCAGTGTGGGTTTGATAGATCTCTTCCCTGAGAGCTGTTCCTAGAGGCCTGAGATCCTGTGGACACCACAGAACAAAACAGTAAAGCATTGTGGCTGCAGTCCACTTCTCATGGTCTTACCTCAAGTTGCTTGTACTGTAGCTTTTCTTGAGAACCACTGAAAGAAAAGGAACTGTCAACACATTCTCGAGACTGTTTGTTTTTTGTAGGAGGTTAGATCAGCTTTAATATTGCAGATAGAACCCACAATCTGTCAATGTAACTGTTTGCATAATTTCCATTCCCCATATAGATACACTACAGTTCAAAAGTTTGGGGTCACTTAGAAATGTCCTTGTTTTTGAAAGAAAAGCAAATTTTTTGTCCATTGAAGTAACATCGAATTGATCAGAAATACAGTGTAGACATTGTTAATGTGGTAAATTGCTATTGAAGCTGGAAACGGCAGATTTTCTTTAGACTTCTTTCGACTAGTTGAGTATCTGGAGCATCAGCATTTGTGGGTTCTATTACAGACTCAAAATGGCCAGAAACAAAGACCTTTCTTCTGAAACT
Source organism: Oncorhynchus clarkii lewisi (assembly GCF_045791955.1). Taxonomy (NCBI): domain Eukaryota; kingdom Metazoa; phylum Chordata; class Actinopteri; order Salmoniformes; family Salmonidae; genus Oncorhynchus; species Oncorhynchus clarkii. The sequence goes on from NC_092151.1 coordinate 37,656,877, forward strand.
CGTCAGTCTATTCTTATTCTGAGAAATGAAGGCTATTACATACGAGAAATTGCCAAGAAACTGAAGATCTCGTACAACGCTGTGTACTACTCCCTTCATAGAACAGCTCAAACTGGCTCTAACCAGAATAAAAAGAGGAGTGGGTGGCCCTGGTGCACAACTGAGCAAGAGGACAAGTACATTAGTGTCTAGTTTGAGAAACAGGCCAGTGTTGGGGAATAATCAGAATTAGTTGGTAACATAGGTAAGATGTTTTATATTCATTATATGATTGTGAGTTACTTCTCATCAGAATGTTTATTTTTGTATAATACTGTTCGCCATGTGCAGTCATCTGTTCTATGTCAAGACTAAGTTACTTGGGCCGCAGAGAGGGGAGAGGTCAAGCGTGTATCTCTTGGCTCCACAATGTCTGTGTGCCTGTCTCTGTGATCTTGTCAAGGAGGGGTGCATTTGATATATGCCTGTTGATAGGTTTTGTTTTATGGTTCTGAGAGCGAGAAAATAACATAGTTTAGGAGACAAAGCTGAACGATAATTTATGGCCATGCTGTCTGGCTATGTGTGTCTTTGCTATAAAGGATCTCAGTTGCAATGTGTAAGGACTCTCAGAGAATTCATTGATAGACACTGAATTGATCTGAGAGTCACAGGGTTGTGATGGAGCTCATATAATTAAAGATGGACTTTATGATAACTCTGACTTGTGTGTGTTTTGCTCTCATGATTTGGTAAATACAGGAAATTTCCACGACACTAGTTTTATTGCATCTTTAATCTGGACAACAGTTTTCAGCTGTGCTAACATAATTGCAAAAGGGTTTTCTAATGATCAATTAGCCTTTAAAATGATAGACTTGGATTAGCTAACACAACGTGCCATTGGAACACAGGAGTGATGGTTGCTGATAATGGGCCTCTGTATGCCTATGTAGATATTCCATTAAAAATCAGCTGTTTCCAGCTACAATAGTCATTTACAACATTAACAATGTCTACACTGTATTTCTGATCAATTTGATGTTATTTTAATGGCCAAAAACAAGGACATTTCTAAGTGACCCCAAACTTTTGAACGGTAGTGTTTGTATGTATGTATGTATGTATGTATGTATGTACAGTGGGGCAAAAAAGTATTTAGTCAGCCACCAATTGTGCAAGTTCTCCAACTTAAAAATATGAGAGAGGCCTGTAATTTTCATCATAGGTACACTTCAACTATGACAGACAAAATGAGAAGAAAAAAAATCCAGAAAATCACATTGTAGGATTTTTAATGAATTTATTTGCAAATGATGGTGGAAAATAAGTATTTGGTCAATAACCAAAGTTTATCTCAATACTTTGTTATATACCCTTTGTTGGCAATGACAGAGGTCAAACGTTTTCTGTAAGTCTTCACAAGGTTTTCACACATTGTTGCTGGTATTTTGGCCCATTCTTCCATGCAGATCTCCTCTAGAGCAGTGATGTTTTGGGGCTGTTGCTGGGCAACACAGACTTTCAACTCCCTCCAAAGATTTTCTATGGGGTTGAGATCTGGAGACTGGCTAGGCCACTACAAGACCTTGAAATGCTTCTAACGAAGCCACTTCTTCGTTGCCCAGGCGGTGTGTTTGGGATCATTGTCATGCTGAAAGACCAAACAACATTTCATCTTCAATACCCTTGCTGATGGAAGGAGGTTTTCACTCAAAATCTCACGATACATGGCCCCATTCCTTCTTTCATTTACACGGATCAGTCGTCCTGGTCCCTTTGCAGAAAAACAGCCCCAAAGCATGATGTTTCCACCCCCATGCTTCACAGTAGATATGGTGTTCTTTGGATGCAACTCAGCATTCTTTGTCCTCCAAACACGACGAGTTGAGTTTTTACCAAAAAGTTATATTTTGGTTTCATCTGACCATATGACATTCTCCCAATCTTCTTCTGGATCATCCAAATGCTCTCTAGCAAACTTCAGACGGACCTGGACATGTACTGGCTTAAGCAGGGGGACACGTCTGGCACTGCAGGATTTGAGTCCCTGGCGGCGTAGTGTGTTACTGATGGTAGGCTTTGTTACTTTGGTCCCAGCTCTCTGCAGGTCATTCACTAGGTCCCCCCGTGTGGTTCTGGGATTTTTGCTGACCGTTCTTGTGATCATTTTGACCCCACGGGGTGAGATCTTGCGTGGAGCCCCAGATCGAGGGAGATTATCAGTGGTCTTGTATGTGGTCCATTTCCTAATAATTGCTCCCACAGTTGATTTCTTCAAACCAAGCTGCTTACCTATTGCAGATTCAGTCTTCCCAGCCTGGTGCAGGTCTACTATTGTGTTTCTGGTGTCCTTTGACAGCTCTTTGGTCTTGGCCATAGTGGAGTTTGGAGTCTTCTTAGGTATGACGCTACAAGCTTGGCACACCTGTATTTGGGGAGTTTCTTCCATTCTTCACTGCAGATCCTCTCAAGCTCTGTCAGGTTGGACGGGGAGCATCGCTGCACAGCTATGTTCAGGTCTCCCTAGAGATGTTTGATCAGGTTCAAGTCCAGGCTCTGGCTGGGCCACTCAAGAACATTCAGAGACTCGTCCTGAAGCCACTCCTGCGTTGTCTTGGCTGTGTGGCTAAGAGTCATTGTCATGTTGGAAGGTGAACATTTGCCCCAGTCTGAGGTCCTGAGCGCTCTGGAGCAGGTTTTCATCAAGTATCTCTCTGTACTGTGCTCTGTTCATCTTTCCCTCAATCCTGATTAGTCTCCTAGTCCCTGCTGCTCAAAAACATTACCACATCATGATTCTGCCACCACCATGCTTCACTGTAGGGATGGTGCCAGGTTTCCTGCAGACGTGACGCTTTGCATTCAGGCCAAAGAGTTCAATCTTGGTTTCATCAGAGAATCTTGTTTCTCATGGTCTGAGAGTCCTTTAGGTGCCTTTCTGCAAACTCCAAGTGGGCTGCCATGTGCCTTTTACTGAGGAGTCCCTTCTGTCTGGCCAGTCTACCATAAAGGCCTGATTGGTGGAGTGATGAAGAGATGGTTGTCCTTCTGGAAGGTTCTCCCATATCCACAGAGGAGCTCTGTCAGAGTGACCATTGGGTTCTTGGTCACCTTCCTGACCAAGGCCCTTCACCCACAATTGCTCAGTTTGGCCAGGCAGCCAGCTCTCAGGAGAGTCTTGGTGGTTCCAAACTTCTTCCATTTAAGAATGATGGCGGCCACTTTGTTCTTGGGGACATTCAATGCTGCAGAAATGTCTCAGAGCTATAGGGACAATTCCTTCGACCTCATGGCTTGGTTTTTGCTCTGACATGCACTGTCAACCGTGGGACCTTGTGTAGACAGGTGTGTACCTTTCCAAATCATGTCCAATCAATTGAATTTATCACAGGTGGAATCCAAGTTCTAGGAACATCTTAAGGATGATCATTGGAAACAGGATGCACCTGAGCTTAATTTCGAATCTCATTACAACGGGTCTGAATACTTATGTAAATAAGGTATTTCAGTATTTGCAAAAATACAAATAAACAGTTTTCACTTTGTCATTATAGAGTATTCTGTGTAGATTGATGAGATGGAAAAAAAATGTTTTAATCCATTTTAGAAGGCTGTAATGTAACAAAATGGGGAAAAAGTGAAGGGGTCTGACTACTCCTTCAAGATGTAAAATCATTCCAGGTGAAGCTGCTTGAGAGAATGCCAATAGTGTGCAAAGCTGTCATCAAGGCAAAGCCTGTCTATTTGAATAAGATATTTTGATTGGTTTAACACGTTTTTGGTTACTACATGATTCCATATGTGTTATTTCATAGTTTTGATGTCTTCACTATTATTCTGCAATGTAGAAAGTAGTCCACATAAAGATAAACCCTTGAATGAGTAGGTGTGTCCAAACCTTTGACTGGTACTGTGTATATATACAGTATATATACTGAACAAAAAATGTAAACACAACATGCAACATTTTCAAAGATTTTACTGAGTTACAGTTCATATCAGGAAATCAGTCAATTTGAAATAAATTCATTAGGTGTCACGTTCTGACCTTTATTTCCTTTGTTTTGTCGTTATTTAGTATGGTCAGGGCTTGAGTTGGGGTGGGCAGTCTATGTTTGTTTTTCTATGATTTTGGGATTTCTATGTTTCGGCTTAGTATGGTTCTCAATCAGAAGCAGGTGTCATTAGTTGTCTCTGATTGAGAATCAATTGCTTGTGTCAGCACAGTTCTCATGATAGCTTCACGGTCGTTATTTCGTTTATTGTTTTATATAGTTTGTATTCAGTGTTCAGTGCTTTCTTTTATTAAAAAATCCTCATGAACACATACCACGCTGCATTTTGGTCCGCTTCATACGACGATCGTGACATTAGGCCCTAGTCTATGGATTTCACCTGACTGGGAATACAGATATGCATCTGTTGGTCACAGATACCTTAGGGGCGTGGATCAGAAAATCAGTCAGTATCTGGTGTGACCACCATTTGCCTCATTCAGTGTGACATATCTCATTTGCATAGAGTTGACCAGGTTGTTGATTGTGGCCTGAGGAATGTTGTCCACTCCTCTTCAATGCCTGTGTGAAGTTGCAGGATATTAGCAGGAACTGGAACATGCTGTCATACATGTCAATATCCAGAGCATCCCTAACATGCTTAATGGCATGTCTGGTGACTATGCAGGCGATGGAAGAACTAGGACATTTTCAGCTTCCAGGAATTATGAACAGATCCTTGCGTTATGGGGCCATACATGATCATGCTGAAACATGAGGTGATGGCGGTTGATGAATGCCATGACAATGGGCCTCAAGATCTCGTCACGGTATCTCTGTGCATTGAAATTGCCATAGATAAAATGCTATTGTGTTCGTTGTCAGTAGCTTATGCCTGCCCATACCATAGCCCCCCCTCCACCATGAGGCACTCTGTTCACAACTTTGACATCAGCAAACCGTTTGCCAACACAACGCCATACACGTGTTCTGCAGTTATTAGGCCAGTTGGACGTACTGCCAAATTCTCTAAAACGAAGTTGGAGTCTGCTTATCGAAGAGAAATTAACATGAAATTATCTGGCAACAGCTCTGGTGGACATTCTTGCAGTCAGCATGCCAATTGCACCCTTTATCAAAACTGTGGCATTGTCTTGTGTGACAAAACTGTGCATTTTAGAGTGGCCTTTTATTGTCCCCAGTACAAGGTGCACCTGCGCAATGATCATGCTGTTTAATCAGCTTCTTGATATGCCACACCTGTCAGGTGGATGGATTATCTTGGCAAAGGAAAAATGTTCATTAACAGGGATGTAAACAAATTTGTGCACAACAGTTGAGAGAAATACGCTTTTTGTGAATATGGAAATGCTCTAGGATATTTTTTTTCAGCTCATGAAACACAGGACCAACACTTTACATTTTGCATTTATATTTTGGTTCAGTGTAAAAAAATCTTGTATTATTTTAAAGACAAACTGAACACTAAAATACAAAAACAATAAACGTGAATAACCGAAAACAGTACCGTGTGGTGAACAAACACAGACACAGAAACAAACACCCACAAACAAACAGTGAAACCCAGGCTACCTAAGTATGATTCTCAATCAGAGACAACTAATGACACCTGCCTCTGATTGAGAACCATACTAGGCCGAAACATAGAAATCCCAAAATCATAGAAAAACAAACATAGACTGCCCACCTCAACTGACGCCCTGATCATACTAAATAACGACAAAACAAAGGAAATAAAGGTCAGAACGTGACAATATCTTAATTCATTCACACAATTGACGAATAATATGCTCAATAATGTTGCCACTTCCTATGAAGGATTGTTACCTATAACAATGACGGGCAATACATCTAAATGTTGAACAATTATTATGCACTTTACATTACACTGTGATTCCATCCTATACTGTCCCTAACATCGTTACCCCATAGCAACAGATGTGGGATACATACACGCACCCCTTCCACACAAACACTACCCCTCTCTCCCCTTTCACCCATAGACCCCCCCCCCCCCCCACACACACACACACACAAACTCACACAACCACAAGCTCAGATGTTCAAGCCCAACTCAAGAGAAGACTAGATGTGTGAATGTGTATACAGTCGTAGCTGTTTGAGAAGACATGCCAGATTAACTGTTGGTGGATAGAGGTTATTGGAGACTTTGCCCTGGGGTGTTCACTACTCAACTGCACAAAGAGCATACACAGCTTTTTATTATCCCTTGTCTAATTCAATTCACACCCTCAAGCACAAGGATATAAGAATGTATTCATCAGGGTGAAAATATATAACATATTTATAGTTTTTGAGCAAAGACAACATATGTACACTGCTCAAAAAAATAAAGGGAACACTAAAATAACACATCCTAGATCTGAATGAATGAAATATTCATGTGTGTGGCCTCCACGTGCCTGTATGACCTCCCTACAACGCCTGGGAATGCTCCCGATGAGGTGGTGGATGGTCTCCTGAGGGATCTCCTAGACCTGGACTAAAGCATCCGCCAACTCCTGGACAGTCTGTGGTGCAACGTGGCGTTGTTGGATGGAGCGAGACATGATGTCCCAGATGTGCTCAATTGGATTCAGGTCTGGGGAACGGGCGGGCCAGTCCATAGCATCAATGCCTTCCTCTTGCAGGAACTGCTGACACACTCCAGCCACATGAGGTCTAGCATTGTCTTGCATTAGGAGGAACCCAGGGCCAACCGCACCAGCATATGGTCTCACAAGGGGTCTGAGGATCTCATCTCGGTACCTAATGGCGAGCACATGGAGGGCTGTGCGGCCCCCCAAAGATATGCCACCCCACACCATGACTGACCCACCACCAAACTGGTCATGCTGGAGGATGTTGCAGGCAGCAGAACGTTCTCCACGGCGTCTCCAGACTCTGTCACGTCTGTCATGTGCTCAGTGTGAACCTGTTTTCATCTGTGAAGAGCACAGGGCGCCAGTGGCGAATTTGCCAATCTTGGTGTTCTCTGGCAAATGCCAAACATCCTGCACGGTGTTGGGCTGTAAGCACAACCCCCACCTGTGGACGTCGGGCCCTCATACCACCCTCATGGAGTCTGTTTCTGACCGTTTGAGCAGACACATGCACATTTGTGGCCTGCTGGAGGTAATTTTGCAGGGCTCTGGCAGTGCTCCTCCTTGCACAAAGGTGGAGGTCGCTGTCCTGCTGCTGGGTTGTTGCCCTCCTACGGCCTCCTCCACGTCTCCTGATGTACTGGCCTGTCTCCTGGTAGCGCCTCCATGCTCTGGACACTACGCTGACAGACATAGGAAACCTTCTTGCCACAGCTCGCATTGATGTGCCATCCTGGATGAGCTGCACTACCTGAGCCACTTGTGTGGGTTGTAGACTCCGTCTCATGCTACCACTATAGTGAAAGCACCGCCAGCATTCAAAAGTGACCAAAACATCAGTCAGGAAGCATAGGAACTGAGAAGTGGTCTGTGGTCACCTCCTGCAGAACCACTCCTTTTGGGGGTGTCTTGCTAAATGCCTATAATTTCCACCTGTTGTCTATTCCATTTGCACAACAGCATGTGAAATGTATTGCCAATCAGTGTTGCTTCCTAAGTGGACAGTTTGATTTCACAGAAGTGTGATTGACTTGGAGTTACATTGTGTTGTTTAAGTGTTCCCTTTATTTTTTTGAGCAGTGTATATTTTTTAAGTAAACAGCCTAAGCTTGAATGTCACGGGGAGAAGAAATTCAGAGAAATTGTATAGTATCTGAGAATTCTGTGTTAAATCTCAGAGACAGAGCTGATTCTAAAGTTGTTTTGTTTGTTTGTGGCTGTATGCTGTGCGGGCGGACGGTTTACGTCTGTTGTTCTCTCTGTCATGGGGTTTGCCCTAGAGTGCTTAAACTGATGATGATGATGATGATGATGATCCTCTCTGGGTGTAACTACAGAGAGAGAGAGACTGCATTGTGGTGATCCCATCTGACACTCCTCCTAAACCTCTCCTTCCTCCCCTCCTAAGGAGCTCCTCTGTTCTCCAGCCTAATAGTTCTGGCTTCGTTCCCTCTCTCTCCCCTTCTCTCTGTTTCTGTTTCTCTTCAACCCCTGGTTTTCCCAGGCTGAGACTTGGGCATTCTTCCTCCATTTTCACCACCATCCACTCCCATGACCTCACCACTCACCATTATGTGTTATTCTCTGGTGTACAATAGGCACATGCTACTGAGAAGTTTCAGGTTAATGGTTCCTTTCTTTTACAGTGTCCTTTCCTATGGCTTGGTGCAGAGATCCATCGTTGAATTAAGATGATCAGATGGTATACTGCTACGTGAGTCCTTCAGGTATAAGTTATGTGCAGTGATTCCGTTCCGAGGTTTCCTTTACCAGCAACAGTAGCAGTATGGTTGAATGGTTACGCAAATGGACTGTTAATGTTGAAGTTAGCTGACTTCCAACTATTCAGCCAGGCACAGCAGTCTGAAATGCTTAGTATACGCTGCTGTGATAGATACAATTGGCTAATATGTTCTCCAGAATGTCTGTGTAAATTGCTTCGAACAGATGTGTGTCCTGAGTTATGAATTCCAAACGTCTCAGTAACGATCAGTTTTAACCCTGTTGCTGACTGTGCTTCCTGTCATTGGTAGTTTCCTTCTTGATAATCTGTCATGAATTGGCTGTGCGTTGCCGTTGGCTGGAGCTAAATCCATACTAATCTATACTGACAGCACAGTATCAGTCCCTAACATGAATGACAGCTTGGTCACCACTGCTATTAGATAACATGTATCACTTAATGATAGAGTGGGATTCGGAGCGGGTGCACCAGTAACCCTCTGGTTCTGGCTCTGCTAGGACAGAATATTGATTAGAACCCCACTGAGTTGTTGAATACAAGCTGTCCACTTGAGATTGCTGCCAAGCGCTTCTCATGATATCTTCAGTGAAAATCACCATATTTTACATGACAATCTACCATGGATTTCTACTTCATTATAATAATGTATGTAACAAGGACTATATTGAATAAGGATGAGTTGTAATTGGTTTTGTAATAAGTAATTCCTTTAAATCACATAAAATCTTTCAACTGGTTTCTCTACCCCACCAGATCTTCCTGATTGAATGATCAGAGTGACTATGGCTGCGTTTATACAGGCAGCCCAATTCTGATCTTTTTTTAAACTAATTGGTCTTTTGACCAATCACATCAGATCTTTTCACATCAGATATTTTTCAGAGCTGATCTGATTGGTAAAAAATATCAGAATTGGGCTGCCTGTTTAAATGCAGCCTAAGACAACAAAATCACCTGTCCCTGACTGTGGAACATTGCATTCCCTCAGTTGTGGCCCACAGCCATAAGCAGCTGAGCTGACTCTCTCGTCCCCGCTCTATAAGCTGTGTTAAGACAGGCAGCCCAATTCTGATCTTTTTATTCACTATGGATGCATTTACACAGGCAGCCCAATTCGGATATATTTTTTAACTAATTGGTCTATTGACCAATCAGATAAGCTCTGAAAAATATGTGATTGGTCAAAAGACCAATTAGTGGAAAACATTTCAGAATTGGGCTGTCTGTGTAAATGCAGCCTAATTGGTATTTTGACCAATCAGATCACCTCTGAAAAAAATCTGATGTGGTTGGTCAAAAGACCAATTTGTGGAAAAAAAATATCAGAATTGGCATGCCTGTGTGAATGCAGCCTGTGTCCTGAAGGCTATTCAGTATCTGTCAATGACTGCCTGGTCAGTCTAATTAAAAGTCTGTGTCACCCGATCAATAACCTATTCTCTTTCTCTCTCTGCTCTGGTCCATCGCCTAGCCCTGGCCTGTGCTTTCCCACACACGCACACCAGAACTGGATTCAAATACAGTTGTTATTTAAATACTTATTTTCTGTGTATTTGAGTATTTTCAAATAATGTGGCCCAAATCAACTACTTCAAATACTATTTTAAAATACCTGGGTTAAATGCGTCTATTTGAGTATTTTCAAATACTTTCCATGTGTATTTCCAAATATATTCCAATGTTCAACTACTTGTCTTTTCAATATTTAAATACTTACTTACAAATGTCTATCAAAGTAATTGAAATACCATAAATAGTATTTGAACCCAGGTCTGACACACACACACGCATCCATACGCGCACGCACGCACGCACGCACGCACGCACGCACGCACGCACACACACACACACAGAGAGAGGTAGGGAGTCACAGGAACAATGTGGTGTGGGGGTGGTGAGAAATGTAGCCTTGAATCAGTCCTCTTCTTCTCATCCTCCTGGTATCCCAGGGCAGCGTGCCCCCTTAGAGATGTTTAAGACCCGGATGATACTGCTGATGGGTGATCCTCTGTGGCACTCTCTCAGACTGCCTCTGGGGCTGGGCTGGAAAAACAGCTGGTGCAGTAGGAAATAGCATCTGAGAGAACCAAGGGTGCAATAAGCTCACAGAACAATGACTCATGCTCATACTCAGGCGCTGATATTTGTCGTGGGTCTATTTGTTTTCTTTCAAATATGCGTTTCACTTCCCTGGCGTAATGGAAGCAGTGGAAAAGTCCCAAAAGTGCATTCTGGTCAAGCTAAATCAAGTGCACCTGAAATATTTGAAGGTGTTTGACCCTGGTCTACTGTAGCGGCTCAACTTACCGACAATGCCCCGTCATTGGCAGACTTATTTATCCATCCATAGCTTGAGTGTCGGTAGTGTCTCATTTGGCCCAAGATGTGTTTGTCACAAGGATAGAGTGACAGGTGGCTGAGAGAAGATGTTTTGGGGTGGGGGTGCTGTCGACAAGGATTCAAAATGGATTAAATCTATTTTTTCTCTCACACATCTACATACAATAGCCCATAATGACAAAGTGAAAACATGTTTTTAGAAATGTTTGCAAATGTATTGAAAATGAAATACGGACATATCTCATTTACATATTCGCACCCCCTGAGTAAGTACGTTAGAATCACCTTGACAGCGATTACAGCTGGGAGGCTTTCTGGATAAGTCTCTAAGAGATTTGCACACCTGGATTGTACAACATTTGCACATTATTCTTCAAGATTGCCTCGTTAAATAAAGGTTAAATAAAGCTCTGTCAAGTTGGTTGTTGATCATTGATAGACAGCCATTTCCAAGTCTTGCCATGGATTTTCAAGCCGATTTAAATCAAAACTGTAACTACGCCACTTAGGAACATTCAATGTTGTCTTGGTAAGCAACTCCAGTGTATATTTGACCTTGTGTTTTAGGTTATTGTCCTGCTGAAACGTGAATTTGTCCACCAGTGTCTGTTGGAAAGCAATCATTTTCTCTAGGATTTTGCCTGTGCTTAGCTCTATTCTGTATATTTTTATCCACCCTAAAAAAAGTCCCTAGTCCATGTCGATGACAAGCATACCCATAACATGATGAAGCCACCAGCATGCTTGAAAATATGAAGAGTGGTACTCAGTGATGTGTTGATGGATTTGCCCCAAACATAACACTTTTTATTCGGGACATTAAGTTAATTTCTTTGCCACATTTTTGGCAGTTTTACTTTATTACCTGATTGCAAACAGGATGCATGTTTTATAATATTTTTATTCTGTACATTCTTCCTTTTTTTCACTCTCATTTAGGTTACATTTGTGGAGTAACTACAATTATGCCGATCCCTCATCAGTTTGAAATTGGGAAAATGATAATAATGTCATTTTGTGTAAGAGCTGTTTGAAAGAAATGCCTGGAATTTCAGCCTGTTCAGGTGTGATGGATCTTTTGGCCCACATCATGACATCACAATGTGATCTGATTATATTAAACCAATGACTGTTCATCTGGTTAAGGGGGCGGGCTTTAGACCATCCTATCAGCCAATTAGGGCTGTGTAGGTAAATATCTTCCACATTTTTTCAGAATGCCCACACCATCAGACTGAGTATTTCAAGGGCCAAAGAAGGCACAGGGAAATTAATGATGATAAATATATTTTATTTTAATTAAAACCTCTACTGGATTGGTGGGTCCCCAGCGGGACGGTTGAACTAATGTAGGCTAATGTGATTAGCATGAGGTTGTAAGTAACAAGAACATTTCACAGGACATAGACATACCTGATATTTGCAGAAAGCTTAAATTCTTGTTAATCTAACTGCACTGTCCAATTTACAGTAGCTATTACAGTGAAATAATATCATGATATTGTTTGAGGAGAGTGCACAGTTATGAACTTGAAAAGTTATTAATAAACCAATTAGACACATTTGGGCAGTCTTGATACAACATTTTGAACAGAAACGCAATGGTTCATTGGATCAATCTAAAACTTTGCACATACACTGCTGCCATCTATCTAAATCTAAATTGTGCCTGGGCTGGAATAAAACATTATGGCCTTTCTATTTCATTTCAAAGATGATGATACAAAAAAACAGTTATTTTTCCTTTGTATTTTCTTTTGCCAGATCTAATGTGTTATATTCTCCTACATTAATTTCACATTTCCACAAACTTCCTTTCCTTTCCTTTCAAATGGTATCAAGAATACGCACATCCTTGCTTCAGGTCCTGAGCTACATGCAGTTAGATTTGGGTATGTCATTTTAGGCGAAAAAAAATAAAAAAGGGGCGGATCCTTAAACAAACACACACAGTGATTCATTAGAGACACAGTGATGATTTTAAAATACAATTACAAAGGCTACATGGGGGCTTTCACCCACTTAAGGTTTCACCGTCATTGTAAAGCCCTAGTCGTTTCTGAAGATTATTCATTTACATCTGTCCCTCATTTTAAGATCAACCCTGTTACGCGAACTGAGGGAAACTATTCCTTTTTGAATATTTTTCTCAGAAGAACATTAAACATCTAATAGTCAAGCCATAGTGTAAAAGCAGGTGAGCTGGTTCTATTCTTTTTGGCCATGTTCTGCTATTTTGTGGTGGAAGTCAATCCAATTGGACTTGTCACATGCTTCGCATACAACAGATGTAGACTAACAGCGAAATGCTTACTTACGGGTCATTTTCCAACAATGCAGACCGTGTTGCCCATAGATAGACAGAGATGTTTTAACTTGTAACTTTTTTTGTGAAGATTATTTTCAATTGCACTTCCCTAGATTTATGACTGTTTAATGATAAAATCGTCAACCCTGTTACAGTCAACGCTGTTACTATATTTGGCACTTAAATAGGCACTATAGTCATTGTTTTATTTAACCTTTTGAGATGAGAAAACTTGTTTTTTATTAAGTTGAACATGTACTTTTTATGACATAATGTTAAAATGATCTGAAATCATTTATTTTTATTTTTATTTTTTTACCAAGTCACACTACTCAAAAGGCATCTAATTGGTGGAACAACCCTACTGTGGATACCAATATCCCTGTGAGCGTTCCAGGCCCATGATGTGCATATAAGGGTTTAGAACATAAATTGTGGATTATTAATATTACATTGTATTGTACTGCACCCTCTAAGCTTTTAACACAGATCCCTTGTCCAAAAGTATTTTAATCTGCTATTGTTAGCAATATATATATGCTCCCTCTCCAGCCTCTAGGTCACCAGGCTGCTCGTATGGCGCCCACCTGTCACCATTGCTACGCACACCTGCGCATCATCAGACTCACCTGGACTCCATCACCTCCTTGATTACCTGCCCTATATATGTCACTCCCTTTGGTTCCTTCCCCAGGCGTCCTTGTTTCTGTTCCAGTGTCATGTCTGTGCGTTGTTTGTGTTTCTAATTTTGTATTTAGTTGCGTTTATTTATTAAAACACTCGTTCCCTGAACTTGCTTCGCGACTCTCAAGCGTACAGGTTACACTATCACTCTTGCCTTTCGTAAACTAACACTCACACTTGATCTTTTCCTACTAGCACTGACTTTGCTGATAGCTACTTTATCAAGGAAAAATGTACTTACTATGACTGAGATATGTGGTTGTCCCACCTAGCTATCTTAAGATTAATACACTAACTGTAAGTCACTCTGGATAAGAGTGTCTGCTAAATTACTAAAATGTAAATGTTAAAATGTAGACTTACAAATGAATTTCTTCTGCAGGCATTTGCAGTGCCCTACCTGTCAGTTCGGCTAAGTACTTCTCACCTTCAACACATTTGGGAAATGTGGTAAAGAAATCTGAGGTTCCCTTTCCCTAAACTTCACACCCACACCTACCTGTCCTCAGTGGTTCTCAAATTAAAACACAGTCTCACCACAACATACCCAAGTTACAATGCCTTTTCTCAGAAGCGCTTCCATCTTGCTGCCTCTTCTCAGAATATGGCCTTACTCTTAGAATTCCCCCCCCCCCCCCCCCCCCCCCCCCACACACCCTTTCCTTTGTGACTTTCACACACACGCACGCACACAGGCACCCACGCAGGGACGCATGCATGCACACACACACACACACAGACACACATACACGCACACACAACGTCAACCTAAGTCAGTAAGTCAGTTATTTGACCTCTGCTGTGGTGGGCTAGATGATGTGTATGTGTGGGCTATAGCTGTCTTTCACACCTAGTGGCCCCAGAGCAGAGGGTGACAGACCAATCAGATGGCCTGTTACCCACAGCAGAGACAGCAGGGAGGGAGACCTGTCCCAAGCAGGCTGCAATGGCATATGTCACTAGCACAGATGAGGCATTTTGGAATACAGTTATTTCACTTCTGAAATCAGATATCAGGGATGAATGATATACAGTTATTTTATAATGATAAAAAAACATGTTTTTATTCAGCGTTAGAATAAATTGTGGCTGGGGTGGCCAGTAAGATTGACATGTAATCATGGATGTAATCACAGCACCATCTGTGGCCCTAAAACATGAGGTGGTAACAACAGCAATATAAAATGGTTATGATGATATGGCAAATATCACAAAGCTATATTTGAGATTCTACCCCACACCATTAAGATAACATAACATAACCTAATGCTACAGGCCATACAGTCTTGTGTCTTCCTCTGGCTGTGTCCTTGACCTCTAATTAGTCTAAATACCATTCGAAATGGCACCCTTTTCCCTATATAGTGCAATACTTTTGACCAGGACCCATAGAGCCCAAAGACCCAGACACTCACAGCCCATAGTGCTGTAGCAGTAGGGGGAAATGTGTGTAAGATGCTTGGAGAGCTCCTTTCATGATGCAGCGTTCGGAGAGGGATTCTTGTCTCCGCTATGTGCAGGAACACTAGTTGGCTTTGTTTCAGCAATGATAAACCTCTGCCAGTGGATCAGCTGGTAATCACAACCATGGACTGGCTGTGTTTGGCCTAAAATAAACCGGTCCACAGAGCTGCAGATATACTCATATTTCTTATAAAAACAAAAGCATTTTGTAGTGTCAGTTACAGTGCCTTCAGAAAGTATTCACACCCCTTGGAAAATAATAGTGTGCAAATATTGTACAATTGAGGTGTGCAAAGCTCAGAAGCTCAGAGACTTACCCAGAAAGACTCACAACTGTAATCACAGACAAAGGTGATTCTAACATGTAGTGACTCAGGGGTGTGAATACTTACAGTGCATTCGGAAAGTATTCAGACACCTTGACTTTTTCCACATTTTGTTACGTTACAGTCTTATTCTAAAATAGATTCAATTGTTGTTTTTCCTCCTAAATCTACACACAAAATGTAATATTACATTTACATAAGTATTCAGACCCTTTACTCAGTACTTTGTTGATGCACCTTTGGCAGTGATTACAACCTAGAGTCTTCTTGGGTATGACACTACAAGCTTGGCACACCTGTATTTGGGGAGTTTCTCTTATTCTTCTCTGTAGATCCTCTCAAGCTCTATCAGGTTGGATGGGGAGCGTCGCTGGACAGTTATTTTCAGGTCTCTCCAGAGATGTTTTATCAGGTTCCAGTCTGGGTTCTGGCTGGACCACTCAAGGACATTCAGAGACTTGTCCCGAAGCCACACCTGCATTGTCTTGGCTGTGTGTTTAGGGTCATTGTCCTGTTGGAAGGTAAACCTTCGCCCCCAGTCTGAGGTCCTGAGTGCTCTGGAGCAGGTTTTCATCAAGGAACTCTCTGTACTTTGCTCCATTCATCTTTCCCTCGATCCTGACTAGTCTCCCAGTCCCTGCCGCTGAAAAACATCTCCACAGCATAATGCTGCCACCACCATGCTTCACCGTAGGCATGGTGCCAGGTTTTTTCCAGTTTGGCATTCAGGCCAAAGAGTTCAATCTTGGTTTCATCAGACCAGAGAATCTTGTTCCTCATGGTCTGAGAGTCCTTTAGATGCCTTTTGGAAAACTCCAAGTGGGTTGTCACGTGCCTTTTACTGATGAGTGCCTTCTGTCTGGCCACTCTACCATAAAGGTCTGATTGGTGGAGTGCTGCAGAGATGGTTGCCCTTCTGGAAGGTTCTCCCATCTCCACAGAGGAAATCTGGAGCCCTGTCAGAGTGACCATCGCGTTCAAATCAAATCAAATTTTATTTGTCACATACACATGGTTAGCAGATGTTAATGCGAGTGTAGCAAAATGCTTGTGCTTCTAGTTCCGACAGTGCAGTAATATCTAACAAATAATCGAACAATTACCCAACAACTACCTAATACACGCAAATCTAAAGGAGTGAATGAGAATATGTACATGTAAGTATATGGATGAGGGATGGCCGAGCGGCATAGGTAAGGTGCAATAAATGGTAAAATAAATACAGGGTGCAGTTTCCGTACCAGGCTGTGATACAGACCGACAGGATGCTCTCGATTGTGCATCTGTAAAAGTTTGTCAGGGTGTTGGGTGACAAGCCAAATTTCTTCAGCCTCCTGAGGTTGAAGAGGCATCACCACAGTGTCTGTGTGAGTGGACCATTTCAGTTTGTCTGTGATATGTACGCCGAGGAACTTAAACCTTTCCAACTTCTCCACGGCTGCCCCTTCAATGTGGATAGGGGGGTGCTCCCTCTGTTTCCTGAAGTCCATGATCATCTCCTTTGTTTTGTTGACATTGAGTGAGAGGTTGTTTTCCCGACACCACACTCTGAGTGCCCTCACCTCCTTCCTGTAGGCTGTCTCGTCGTTGTTGGTAATCTAGCCCACTACTGTTGTGTCGTCTGCAAACTTGATGATTGCGTTAGAGGCGTGCATGGCCACACAGCCATGTGTGAACAGGGAGTACAGGAGGGGGCTGAGCACGCACCCTTGTTGGGCCCCAGTTTTGAGGGTTAGCAAAGTGGAGATGTTGTTTCCTACCTTCACCACCTGTAGGCGGCCCGTCAGAAAGTCCAGGACCCAATTGCACAGGGCGGGGTTGAGACCCAGGGCCTCCAGCTTGATGATGAGCTTGGAGGGTACTATGGTGTTGAATGCTGAACTGTAGTCAATGAACAGCATTCTTACATAGGTGTTCC
Organism: Oncorhynchus clarkii lewisi; assembly: GCF_045791955.1. Classification (NCBI taxonomy): domain Eukaryota; kingdom Metazoa; phylum Chordata; class Actinopteri; order Salmoniformes; family Salmonidae; genus Oncorhynchus; species Oncorhynchus clarkii. The sequence continues at coordinate 37,674,262 of NC_092151.1, forward strand.
ACTTGTCCAGATGGCATAGGGCAGTGTGAAGTGTGATGGCGATTGCATCGTCTCTGGACCTGTTGTGGCAGTATGCATACTGAAGTGGGTCTAGGGTGGCTGGTAAGGTGGAGGTGATAGGATCCTTGACTAGTCGCTCAAAGCACTTCATGATGACAGAAGTGAGTGCTATGGGGCGGTAGTCATTTAGTTCAGTTATCTTTGCCTTCTTGGGTACAGGAACAATGGTAGTCATCTTGAAGCATGTGGGGACAACAGACTGGTATAGGGAGCGATTGAATATGTCCGTAAACACACCAGCCAGCTGGTCTGAGCATGCTTTGAGGACGCGGCTAGGGATACCATCTGGGCCAGCAGCCTTGTGAGGGTTATCACGTTTAAATGCTTTACTCACGTCAGCCACGGGGAAGGAGGGGGTGGAGGGGGGGTTGCAGTCCTTGATAGCGGACCATGACGGTGGCACTGTATTATCCTCAAAGCGGGAAAAGAAGGTGTTTAGTTTGTCTGGAAGCGTGACGTCGGTGTCCTTGACATGGCTGGATTTATTTTTGGAGTCCATGATTTCCTCATGTCTGAGCCATGGAATTGCGACTCCACATTGTCCCTGTTCCGGCATTTCACTTGTTTGATTGCTTTGCAGAGGGAAAAGCTGCTTTCCATGGTTAAATGCGGTGGATCGCGCTTTCAGTTTTGCGCGAATGCCGCCATCCATCCACGGTTTCTGGTTAGGGTAGATTTTAATAGTCATAGTGGGTACAACATCTCCAATTCACTCCTTTATAAACACACTCACAGAGTCAGCGTATAGGTCGATGTTGTTCTCTGAGACTGGCCGGGACATATTTCATTCCGCGTGATCAAACAATCTTGAAGCGTGGCTTCCAATTGGTCGCACCATCATTGAATGGTTCTCGTCACTGGTACATCCTGTTTGAGTTTTTGACGGAAGGAGCAAGATGATGTCGTGGTCGAATTTGCCGAAGGGAGAGCGGGGGAGGGCTTTGTATGCATCGTGGAAGTTAGAGAAGCAGTGGTCGAGGGTATTGAACATGCGCGTAGCGCAATCAATAGGCTGGAAGAATTTAGGTAGACTTGTTCTCAAATTTGCTTTGTTAAAATCCCCAGCTACAATAAATGCAGCCTCAGGATGTCTGATTTCCAGTTTGCACATAGACCAGTGAAGTTCCTTGATGGCTGTCTTGGTGTCTGCTTGAGGGCGAATGTACACATCTGTGACTATAATTGACGAGAATTATCTTGGAAGGTAAAATGGCCGGCACTTGATTGTAAGAAATTCTAGATCGGATGAGCAGAAGGACTTTAGTTCTTGTATGTTGCTATGATTACACCATGAGTCATTAATCATGAAGCATACACCCCCGCCCTTCCTTTTCCCAGAGAGGTGTTTATCTCTGTCGGCACGATGCATGGAGAAGCCCGGTGGCTGAACCGATTCCGACAACATATCCCAAGAGAGCCCTGTTTCTGTGAAACAGAGATTGTTACAATCTCTGATGTCTCTCTGGAAGGCAACCCTTGCTCAAATTTCGTCTACCTTGTTGTCAAGAGACTGGACATTGGCTAGTAGTAAACTCGGGAGCGGTGTGCGATGTGCACCTCTACGGAGCCTGGCCAGGTGGCCGCTTCGTCTGCCCCTTCTCCGGCGGCGTTGTTTTGGATCGCCTACTGGAATTAGCTCCATTGTTCTGGGTGGTGGTCCAAACAGAGGATCCACTTTGAGAAAGTCGTATTCCTGGTCGTAATGTTGGTAAGTTGACGTTGCTCTTATATCCAATAGTTCTTCCCGGTTGTATGTAAAAAGACTTAAAGGGATAGGCATCCCGCTAGCGGGACAGCTCCGGTGAAACTGGAGGGCGCGCAATTCAAATAAATATTCATAACATTTAGGTACATACAAGTGTCTCATATCAGTTGAAAGTTTAAGTTTGTGTTAATCTAACTGCACTGTCCGATTTACAGTAGCTATTACAGCGAAAGCATGCCATGTGATTGTTTGAGGATGGCGCCCCACATCTAAATATTTTTCCACGGGCACAGGTTTCATAAACAAAATTCATAAAGGTTTCATAAAGGTTTCATAAATAAAATATTCACTTACTTTTTGGAAATCTTCCTCTGATTTGTCATCCAAAGGGTCTTAGCTTTAACATGTAGTGTTGTTTGGTTAGATAAAATCTTTCTTTATATGCCAAAAAGTCTGTTTAGTTGGCGCCATCGATTTGAGTAATCCCCTCGTTCAACATGCAGAGAAAGGAATCCGAAAATCTACCCCTAAACTTTGTTTCAACAAGTCAAAATACATTTTTATTTACTCCTCAGATACCCTAAAATGTAATCAAACTATAATATTTCTTACGGAAAGAAGCATGTTCATGTTTTAGCAGGTGCATCTTGTCTTCAAGGCGAGCCCAAACACGAATTTCCAAGACTGTGTCCCTGTACTAAAACTGATATTTCTTATTTGTTTTGGAATAAGAAGAGACTGCTGACATCCTGTGGAAGCCATAGGAATTGCATCCTGGGAGCTAGAATTCAGTATGCCCCTACTTTCCATTGTAAGAGCATGGTCTCTCTCTCAAAAAGAAAATCTGTTTGGTTTTTCTTTGGATTTTCTCCTACCATATCTATTGTGTTATATTCTATTACATTATTTTAACATTTCTACAAAAAAAAGTGTTTTATTTCCAATGGTACCAATTATATGCATATCCTGGCTTCAGGGCCTGAGCAACAGGCAGTTTACTTTGGGCACGTCATTCAGGCGGAAATTGAGAAAAAAGGGGCCTAGACGATTTACTGTGGTAACAATGTAAGAAATAATACGTAAAAAAATAAAAAATACTGCATAGTTTCCTAAGAACTCGAAGAGAGGAGACCATTTCTGTCGGCGACATCTAGTTCTTGGCCCTTACCAAGATTAATCCCCCAATTGCTCAGTTTGGCCGGGAGGCCAACTCTAGGAAGAGTCTTGGAGGTTCCAAACTTATTTTATTTAAGAATGATGGAGGCCACTGTGTTCTTGGGGACCTTCAATACTGTAGACGTTTTTGCTCTGTCATGCACTGTCACCTGTGGTCCCTTATAAAGACAGGTGTGTGCCTTTCCAAATCATGTCCAATCAATTGAATTTACCACAGTTGGCCTCCAATCAAGTTGTGTAAACATCTCAAGGATGATCAATGGAAACAGGATGCACCTGAGCTCAATTTTGAGTGTCATAGCAAAGGGTCTGAATACTTATTTAATAAAAACCTGTTTTTCTTTGTCATTATGGGGTACTGTGTGCAGATTGATAAGGAACATTTCTAATTTTGTCCATTTTAGAATAGGGCTGTAACGTAACAAAATGTGTACTAAGTCAAGGGGTACGAATACTTTCTGAAGGCAATGTATTTGCCATCCAGTGGGGAAAAAAACTATTTTGTGGAAAAAGTGTGGCATTGGTATTTTTGTGAATGGAACATTCTAAAGCACTGGAGCTGGTGATAAATATTATATTTGCAACAAATCAAATTCCCTCAAAAATTCAGCCGTTTTTACTGTCCTCAGGGGTGGAGTTTAAATAACACCTTTCTTTCTTTATCCACAGTCTCTTGTGTCCTGACAAACCCTGTACATCGTGAACCTGCTATCTCTTTTACAAGTGGCGAAGGCACTCTTTTTACACCCTTTAGCGAGTTCTGACCTGTGGTGAACCCAGGATAATCGAGTTTAGTATTTTGGTTTTTGAGCAAAGCGGTCTGAAAAGGGTCTTGGGGAGTGGAACGGCAGCTGCTTGCTCACTTGGGCGTGACTTGATAAAAGTGGGGAGGCTTTTATCTGTTCCTCTCCCAGGACTAACCTTTCCTCACACATGGCTGCTCATTTAACAGGCCTGATGCTGGTTTAAAAGGGCTGATTCTCCCTGAATCCCCATGCTGGATCGCTTCGGTCCCTACTCCCCTCTGGAAGGAAGCCAAGCTGGGACACACTGCTCTCACCTTCCATGTACCTTGGGCCCTGGAGCTCTATGTACACTCAGATCTGATTAAGGCACGCAGAGTTAGAGAGAAGAACAGCCTGTTTAGAAGTGAATTATCGGTGGTGTTCCGCATTTACAGTAGTTATATAATGGAGAATGTAGTCTAGGAATGATACAGTATGTTGTTGAGCCTACATAACGCAATGACACAACATGTATGCTTATAAAGCTCATACTATCTAGCTGAGAGCCAGACAGCCTTAGTGGGCTACAGGTGCCGTTCAATACATACTCTCCTGTCTGTCCTGCCTTCAGGTAATTGACCAAAGCAGTTTTCTCTGTTGCACCTGTTCCTCCATGCGTTGCTTGACCCAGTCAGTCTGATACCAGTCTGCAACTCTGTGATCCTGTGTCATGCTGGGTAAGTGGGGCCGTGCAGTGTAAATAAGAATTGGTTCTTAACTGACTTGCCAAGTTAAATAAAGGTTAAATACATAAATACAAATAAATAAAAGTGGCATAATCTAAAACTGTAGTCAATGTACTTTTAAGCCACTTGAAACGACTTTATATCACTGTGTTACCAAGGAATATTGGGTATGGCAAAGAGGTTGAAGACAGGATTTACAGTTGGAAGTCGAAGGTTTACATACACCTTAGCCAAATACATTTAAACAATTCCTGACATTTAATGCCAGTACAAATTCCCTGTCTTAGGTCAGTTAGGATCACCACTTTATTTTAAGAATGTGAAATGTCAGAATAATAGTAGAGAGAATGATTTCTTTCAGCTTTTATTTCTTTCATCACATTCCCAGTGGGTCAGAAGTTTACATGCACTCAATTAGTATTTGGTAGCATTGCCTTTCAATTATTTAACTTGGGTCAAACGTTTTGGGTAGCCTTCCAAAAGCTTTGCACAATAAGTTGGGTGAATTTTGGCCTATTCCTCTTGACAGAGCTGGTGTGACTGAGTCGGGTGTGTAGGCTTCCTTGCTCGCACACGCTTTTTCAGTTCTGTCCACAAATATAATTGAGGTCTGGGCTTTGTGATGGCCACTCCAATACCTTGACTTTGTTGTCCTTAAGCCATTTTGCCACAACTTTGAAAGTATGCTTGGGGTCATTGTCCATTTGGAAGACTCATTTGCAACCAAGCTTTAACTGATGTCTTGAGATGTTGCTTTAATATATCCACCTAATTTTCTTTCCTCGTGGTGCCATCTATTTTGTGAAGTGCACCAGTCCCTCCTGCAGCAAAGCACCCACACAACATGATGCTGCCACCCCTGTGCTTCACAGTTGGGATGGTTTTCTTCAGCTTGCAAGCCTCCCCTTTTTTCCTCCAAACATAACGATTGGTCATTATGGCCAAACAGTTATATTTTTGTTTCATCAGACCAGAAGACATTTCTCCAAAAAGTACGATCTTTGTCCCCATGTGCAGTTGCAAACCGTAGTCTGGCTTTTTATGGGTTTTTGGAGCAGTGGCTTCTTCCTTGCTGAGCGGCCTTTCAGGTTATGTCGATATAGGACTCGTTTTACTGTGGATATAGATACTTTTGTACCTGTTTCCTCCAGCATCTTCACAAGGTCCTTTGCTGTTGTTCTGAGATTGATTTGCACTTTTCGCACCAAAGTTCGTTCATCTCTAGGAGACAGAACGCGTCTCCTTCCTGAGCGGAATGACGGCTACGTTGTCCCATGGTGTTTATACTTGCGTACTATTGTTTGTACAGATGAACGTGGTACCTTCAGGCATTTGGAAATTGTTCCCAAGGATGAACCAGACTTGTGGAGGTCTACAATTTTTTTCCTGAGGTCTCGGCTGATTTCTTTTGATTTTCCCATGATGTCAAGCAACGAGGCACAGCGTTTGAAGGTAGGCCTTGAAATACATCCACAGGTACACCTCCAATTGACTCAAATTATGATCAGAAGCTTCTAAAGCCATGACATTATTTTCTGGAATGTTCCAAGCTGTTTCAAGGCAGAGTCAACTTAGTGTATGTAAACATCTGACCCACTGGAATTGTGATACAGGGAATTAAAAGTGAAATAATCTGTCTGTAAACAATTGTTGGAAAAATGATTTGTGTCATGCACAAAGTAGATGTCCTAACCGACTTGACAAAACTATAGTTTGTTAACAAGAAATTTGTGGAGTGGTTGAAAAACGAGTTTAATGACCCCTGCTGAAATGTAGTCCCTGTGCCTAACATGATCAGACTACCCCCTCTCCTTGGCAGCACTGCCAAGACCTGCACTCCTCACAAATGTCCTCATCATGGAATTCAGTCAAAGTCTACGTAGTAAGTGAATAACTAATCTAATCCAAAACTAATTAAGATTTAAAGGTTACATGCAACAATGAGAAATATTGCCAAAAGCACATTGGAAATCAATGTAACACATGACCAGCGTGAGAACAGAGGGCAGAGTGACAGGGGAGGGAGGGAAGCAGGGGAGGAGTTGGGGGTGGGGGTGGCTGCTTTCCTGCTCTCTCACTGTTAATCTTTCTGCTGGCTGGCTGACTGGCTGGCTGAGAGGAGGCTGAGGTGAGCGCAGAGTCGTGGAGAGCAGAGCAGTTGATTCCTGTAACTTTGGGTGATTATCATCAGAGTATCTGAACAAACGTCAGGCTCCACCTAACCCAGGAATTAGAGAGAGAGAGAGGCTGGGGTCTAGAACCTTACACAACATTTAAACCTCCAGTCTGTCTGCTCTCTCCAGCACTTCCTATACATGCTGCGCAGCCAAAGTCCCCCATCTCCACCAGTCCACACTAACACACTCAACAGGAGGAGGAGGACATCACTAGGGCAACAGGTATGTGCAATTGACTTATTTATGATTTGTTCACAGTCATTTTCTCTCTGCTAACATAGATGGATTGATGGATTTTGTGATTTGAAGATGAAGCTCGTATCAAATCTGTCTTCAAAATGTTTGCGGTATTGCGAGTTGAAAGCTATGTTTATTCTGTAAAACTTTCTTTGATTCACTACACTGCAGGGCATCCCTTCTAAAAAAGAATACATTGAATAAGTCTGGAATGATTTGAATTAGACTATTTCCACTATTCCCTGGCCATTATAAAGCTCACATTTCTTCTTCGAGAAACCCATCAAGCCCAACACACATGGGAACGAGCCGACAGATCTAGGCTAACCCCAATCTGACTGGCTCAATATTCAGGTATGCTATCCATGCACAACCACACAGCCTAGCCTATGGCTATGATGCTGCCCTCAGCATAAGACAATGATGAGGACACCCCCTCGCTTGGGTCAAAGGAACACTATTAATACTATTATTGCTGAACATTGGACTTCCTTCTTACTATATTGCCTATGATCCAGGACATCTAGACAATAAGGACTCCACTTCAATTAATGAACAATATATTGAAGTGTCATACAGACTGGGGCTGCTTCATTGTTGGGATACAGCACATTGCATCCATGTGTGGCCTAAATATGGCAATATAAATTGGAAGCTATTCCCCTGCTATTTTTTATTGTACGACTGTTTAGGATAGATGGCCAGTCCTGTATGGGCTACCACACAATTCCTTATTTCTTCTTCCTGTTGATCAGTGTCCCCTTCCCTTTACGCCACTTAAAATGTAGTACAGAGCACCTAAATACAAATTTAGGGTACATTTATGTTTATGGTCATTTAAACCATATTGCTAATAATAATAATGAGGTACAGCCATCCATTTGACTGTTTAGGCTTGCATATCAGTTGTTATATCTCGCCTACTTTTCTCCTTTTCTTTTATTACCCACCATATGTCATCAAGTCTACTAACTTAAATGTACAAGTCTGAATGGGTAAATGCTTACTTATTGTGTTTCACTTGATTATTTATGAATAACATAAGCCCTAAACAAATATATACAGTTAGTGTACAAAAAAACATTATGAACACCTTCCTTATATTGAGTTGCACCCCCTTTTTTCAGAACAGCCTCAATTCGTCGGGGCACGGACACTACAAGGTGTCGAAAGCGTTCCACGGGGATGCTGGTCCATGTTGACTCCAATTGCTTCCCACAGTTGTGTCAAGTTGGCTGGATGTCCTTTGGGTGGTCGACCATTCTTGATACACACAGGAAACTGTTGAGCGTGAAAAACCCAGCAGCCTTGCACTTCTTCACACACTCAAACCGGTGCGCCTGGCACCTACTACTATAGCCTGTATGCTCCAAATTCATATGATTCATATGATCCTAATCCGTTTCTCTGAACACCATATTGTTATAATTAACTGAATTCCATCTGGTTATACGGACAGACATTAACGACATTTTGGACGTGCAAGACAAATCTAATAACTCCCGTACACATGCAACCAAGGCTCTCCAGCATACTGTATACTCTCTGATTACAACATCATTGATGCCTGGCAAGCACATCATCTTAGAGCAAAGGAGACGTTCTCGCAAATCGATTTCATTCAATTATCTACACCTGTATTTTCTTTAATCAAGAAAATAGAAATCTGACTTAGTATGAGCTTGTCTGATCACCACACAAACAGCTGCCAACTTCAAATCTTAGAATCTACTAAAAGAGCCACAAGATGACATTTCAACCTTTCATTACTACAAAATCCTACATTCGGATTAATTTGAAATGTAACTAAATTAATTCATAATGATCAATCAAAATTCAGTCGACCCCTGGATTCTATGGGATGCCACTAAAGTTTTATACAAAATTGTGAAGCTGCATTTGCACCTGGTTGAATAAATTGCAATTAAAAAATACATCTGAAATGGAAATGTCGTTAACTGTGTTAGAGCGTTCTCAATACACTCTTTTCAGACCATTTACTCTTTTCAAAATCAAGACAGAACTTAATTTATTGATGAGACATAAAGAAGAATTTACCATCCATCGAGTTAGACTCAGCCATTACTTACATGGTAATCGTCCTAGTCGTTTATTGGCCAACAAACTTCGCAGTAATGAGCAGTTAGCTGATATAGTAACCATTGAATCTAAAACAGGGGAATTACTGTCAGAACCCAAATGAATCAATCAAATATTATTAAAAAACTGTACATCTCTGATTGTAAATCCACACCAAGCCAGAATAAGTCCTTTCTAAAATAATTAAGAACTCCTCTTCTCTCAACAGAAGAAGTCACATCGCTGTGAGCCCAAATCTCTCTCAACTCAAAAGGGCATTGGATAGCATGAATAAAGGCAAATTTCATTTTTTTAAATAAATAAGGTCCACTATTGTTCGAAATGATGAATACAGCCATTCACAAAGGTTAATTTTGGAAAGACGTGAATACAGCACTAATTTCGCTTTTATTTTAAAAAGTTAAGGATGCCACCCTCTGTTCTCACTATAACCCCTTATGATAAACACAGATATAAAACTGTTTTCCAAAATGTTGTTGTCCTGTCTCGAGACTTAATTACCCAAATTGGCCCACACGGACAAAAGCGGGTTTGTTAAAAAACATTTATTTTCGGATAACCTCCACCAACTATTACTGTAAGGACAGACTCTGGGAGACCAGATGCAAGTACAGGGAGTGGATATTTAATCAATTACGGACATGAAACAAATCAAGGACAGCGTCTGGACGGGGAATAAAACGACATTAAGGCAGACATGAGGAAGAAACTGAGGAAGTGACAGATATAGGGGAGGCAATCGATAAAGTAATAGAGTCCAGGTGAGTCTCATGAAGCGCTGATGCGCATAACGATGGTGACAGGTGTGCGTAATGATGGGCCGCTTGGTGCCCTCGAGTGCCATAGAGGGGGAGTGGATAATTACATGTCTTAAATGCTTCATCAGAAACAACAGCTCCTTGAGCTGTATTATCTCTCGATGCAGAAAAAACTTTGGATATCTATCATGGTCATATCTCTGGTCTGTCTTGGAACATAATGGAAATATCTGCTGTGCTCCATTCGGAATCACTAGAAGCAGCAGACAGGGCGATCTAATTTCGCCTTTGATATTTTTGTTATCCACGGAACCGCTAGCCCAGGAAGTTCATCAAGCGAAGGAAATAACATACATTTCCTTTAAATCTACTGATCTACTTCACATTATACGCAGACAATATTTTACTATATCTAGACAATGTATCTCAATTGCTCCCAAATGCATTTAGGATCATAGATATATTCAGCTTTTTTCAGTTACTGTACAACCAAATGAATTTAGCCCCTGTCCAGAATACCCCTGAAGCATCCCCTCATGTGCATTTTACCAGTAGGCCTATGATCTCATGAGTCTTCTCAAGTACCTCCTATGTATAGGCCAAGTACCCCCAGGGGTCCTAGTACTCCTGCTTGTTTCCCACTGATCTAATCAATTTGCTTCAAGTTTAACACCAACCCCAGTAAAATGACAAGTCATGTTTAAAGCACAGTACATTCTGCTTTCAACTGCATTATTTTATTTGCCTTTCAGTGAGAATACACATACTCTGCCCACTGTCATGCAACAGAAAGTTCGTAAAATATGTTTTATAACACAATTCAATTGAAACAGAATTAAACTTTTACATGTGAATATTTTCTTCAAACAAATACAGACTTTCTTTCAAAGAAGTACTCAGTTGTTGTTGTTTACTTTTAGCCTGGGTTTTAGACTGGCTCGCTAAATGTTTTGGTTTTGTAACGTTCTGGGTGTAGTGGGTGAGAAGTCAGGCGCAGGAAGCAGAGAGTTCAGGGTAGTGCTAATTTAATGCACAAAATGGCGAACATAAGCCAACCCCACGAAAACACAGGGCGCACAACAAAACAAACGCCCCAAACACGGGGACTTAAACTGTCCATCAAAACCCACAAAATGGGAAACATGTAACCCACAGACGTGCACACAAGTTACACAAAACAATAGCCTGGGTTATAGACTGGCTCGCTAAATGTTTTGATTTACCTTTAGCCTGGGTTTTAGACTGGCTCGAAAAATGTTTTGGTTTACCTTTAGCCTGGGTTTTAGACTGGCTCAACAAATGTTTTGGTTTACCTTTAGCCTGGGTTTTAGACTGGCTTGCTAAATGTTTTGGTTTTACCTTTAGCCTGGGATATAGACTGGCTCGCTAAATGTTTTGGTTTTATCTTTAGCCTGGGATATAGACTGATTCGCTAAATGTTTTGGTTTACCTTTAGCCTGGGATATAGACTGGCTTGATAAATGTTTTGGTTTACATTTAGCATGGGTTTTAGACCGGCTCGCTAAATGTTTTGGTTTACCTTTAGCCTGGGATATAGACTGGCTCGCTAAATGTTTTGGTTTACCTTTAGCCTGGGTTTTAGACTGGCTTGCTAAATGTTTTGGTTTTATCTTTAGCCTGGGATTTAGACTGGCTAGCTAAATGTTTTTGTTTTACCTTTAGCCTGGGTTTTAGACTGGCTAGCTAAATGTTTTGGTTTATCTTTAGCCTGGGTTTTAGACTGGCTAGCTAAATGTTTTTGTTTTACCTTTAGCCTGGGTTTTAGACTGGCTCGCTAAATGTTTTGGTTTACCTTTAGCCTGGGTTTTAGACCGGCTCGCTAAATGTTTTGGTTTTTATCTTTAGCCTGGGTTTTAGACTGGCTTGCTAAATGTTTTGATTTTATCTTTAGCCTGGGATATAGACTGGCTTGCTAATGTTTTGTTTTGAGGAGGAGGAGCAGGAGGAAGGTGTCAAGGTGATAGAAAATGTCTCTGACGTCAACCTGAGTGTAGAGATGTGCTGCAACATCAATGAGCACAGCATGGAGCCCTGAATTGATGTGACACACTTGAGCCAGACCATCACTCACTGTGTTCAGTGTTGTAACAGATGGGGTTTTGTAATATGTTATGTTTTTCGGTCAATGTGGGCAGATATAGAAAAAGCAACACGTTGTGCAAGTAAATAAAATAGCAGCAAGTGGCTGATTGTAAATATATAAAAAATGTTCAGTTGACTTGTAATTTGAATATGTTTCTGTTTATATATACTCCATGGAACCCCTGGCCCAGGCAATTCATGAATCGAAGGAAATAACACAAATTTCCTGAGAATCTACTTAATCTCATTATTTGTACACAGACAATATTTTGCTATATCTAGACAATGTATCTCAATAACTCCCAAACACATTAAGGATCATAGCTACCTAACTTTTAAAATGGATTCAACCAAATCAGCCCTATGCCTCTCAAGACCCAGATGGAGGACTCCATCTCTACTTATGGAATCCCAATCGTTTCCCATTTTAAATATTTGGGAGTAGATATATTTCCTTTCTTAGATAAAACCATTGGCAGAAATTTTAACAGAACGCTAAAATCAATTAAATCTGACCACAGTAGATGGAATAATATCCCAGTTGCATTAATAAGAAGAATATCTATTGTCAAAATGTATATATTGCCACAGCTTAATTTCTGTAATTCAATGCTTCCCATGGTTCCCCCTTCTGGCTACTGGGATAAAATGTATAGTGCGGTTTCACTGTGTATGGCAAGGTAAACGATCCCGGATAAAATGAACACACTTACAAAGAGAGAAAGAAATAGGAGGACTACCCGTACCAAACTTTAAATTGTATTCCCAGGCACTAACATTTCACCCCATCCCAAATTGGTTTAGAGATAATTATTCTGACTGAGGGAAATGTAGTGTCTCCTATTTCCCTGGAAGAGGTGGTGGTCTTCACTGATATTATTGCTCACACAATTTCTATTTTACATACACATTACCAGGCAACTCCTTTTTTCTATATTTATGTTTTGGTTTACCAAAACTCACTGGACAGGTTATTAGGTACACCACCCCGTTCACGAAAATGGATCGCTGCTAAAGACAGTGAGTCACATGGCTGTGGCTTGCTATATAAGGCAGGCAGACAGGCATCGTGGCATTCACTTACTGTTCGATTGAACGTTAGAATGGGCAAAACAAGTGACCTAAGTGACTTTGAGCGTAGTATGATCGTCAGTGCCAGGCGTGCCGGATCCAATATCTCAGAAACGGCTCCCCTCAAGAGCTTTTCACGCACGACAGTATCGACAGTTTATTGACAATGGTGTGAAAAAAACATCCAGTCAGCAGCAGTCCTGTGGTTGAAGGAAAATGGCAAGAATCGTACCAGCTAACATGCGGGCCACAAACAGACAAATAACGGTACAGTATAACAGTGGTGTGCAGAATGGCATCTCGGACCGCAAAATCCTTGTCCTTGTCACGGATGGGCTATTTCAGCAGAAGACCACACCGGGTTCCACTCCTATAAGCTAAAAACAAGAAACGGCTCCAATGAGCACATGATCACCAACACTGGACAATTGAAGAGTGTAAAAACATCACCTGGTCCGACATATCCCGGTTCCTGTTGCGTCATGCTGATGGCATGATTTGGCGTAAAGCATGAGTCCATGGAATCATCCTGCCTGGTACAGTCTGGTGATGGTGATGTACTGGTGTGGGGAATGTTTTCCTGGCACACATTAGGTCCCTTAATACCAATTGAGAAAATAAAGTTTCAGACTTGTATAATCCATTCCCAAAGAATTCAGGATGTTCTGGAGGCAAAAGAGAAGTCCGACCCGGTACGCGATGGGTGTACCTAATAAACTGGCAGATGAGCGTATATAGTAGTGTAGGCAGTAGCGATTTTGGCATGTAAATCTTGGTGGGGAAAAATATGTCAGCAAAGCCCCTACACAACACAACACTAAACAATGCATTAATTGCACTAAAACTGTGACAAACGGTGCCCAGAAACTGTTTGGGGCTACATAAAGCTGTCCCAACAGCAGAGCTTTCTTTTCAGCACCATGGAGTGAATCCTTCCCACCGTTACACCTGGATATCAGCAGAGCCTTGTCTTTTTCAGTAGTCCTCTACCCAAATAGAATGGCGCCGACAGAGACGGTCGCCTCGCTTTGCGTTTTTAGGAAACTATGCAGTATTTTGTTTTTTTATGTATTATTTCTTACACTGTTACCCAAGGAAATCTGAAGTCTTATTACATACAGCTGGGAAGAACTATTGTATTTAAGAGCAACGTCAACCCTGGGTCTCGACCACGCCCTGTGCAACTGGGTCCTGGACTTTCTGACGGGCCGCCCCCAGGTGGTGAGGGTAGGAAACAACATCTCTACCCCGCTGATCCTCAACACTGGGGCCCCACAAGAGTGCGTTCTCAGCCCTCTCCTGTACTCCCTGTTCACCCACGACTGCATGGCCATGCACACCTCCAACTCAATCATCTAGTTTGCAGACGACACTACAGTGGTAGGCTTGATTACCAACAACGACGAGACAGCCTACAGGGAGGAGGTCAGGGCCCTTAGAGTGTGGTGTCAGGAAAATAACCTCTCACTCAACGTCAACATAACAAAGGAGATGATCGTGAACTTCAGGAAACAGCAGAGGGAGCACCCCCTATATCCACATCGAAGGGGCAGCAATGGAGAAGGTGGAAAGTTTTAAGTTCCTCGGCGTACACATCACGGTCAAACTGAAATGGTCCATCCACACAGACAGCGTGGTGAAGAAGGTGCAACAGCTCCTCTTCAACCTCAACCTCTGAAGAAATTTGGCTTGTCACCGAAAACACTCACAAACTTTGCCGTACCACCTGGTACGGCAACTGCTCCACCCACTACCGTAAGGCTCTCCAGAGGGTAGTGAGGTCTGCACAATGCATAACCGGGGGCAAACTACCTGCCCTCCAGGACACCTACACCACCTGATGTCACAGGAAGGCCAGAAAGAGCATCAAGGACAACAACCACCCGAGCCACTGCCTGTTCACCCCGCTACCATCCAGAAGGCGAGGTCAGTACAGGTGCACTAAAGCTGGGACCGAGACTGAAAAACAGCCATCACTAACATTGAGTGGCTGCTGCCAACATACTGACTCAAATCTCTAGACACTTTAATAATAAAAAAATTGGATGTAATAAATGTATCAATAGTCACTTTAAACAATTACACTTTATATAATGTTTACATACCCTACATTACTCATCTCATATGTCTTATTCATTCCTTTACACTTGTGTGTATAAGGTAGTTGTGAAATTGTTGGATTACTTGTTAGATATTACTGCATGGTCGGAACTAGAAGCAAAAGCATTTGGTTACACTCGCATTAACATCTGCTAATCATGTGTATGTGACCAATAAAATTGGATTTGGCAGCGAAACAGTTAATTCAGCGTCCTTTACTGCCTGCGACATGCATTGTTAAATAAAGGTTAAAAATGTAAAATATAAAAAACATAAATGGAATGGCTGACTTGCTTAAACAAATGTGTTTTCTACTGACAATTTGAAACATAGAAACTATGGCATAAGGGAACGACGAGCAGATAAGAGGTAATCCGTCATTTTGATTAAGATATTAATGAGTGCGTTAGGACGGATGTAGTCAATATAACTATTTGTTCAGCACTTTTGAAATGTACAGCGACAGAATTCAGAACATGAGCCGTTTTTAGAGTATTCTCCCTGTACACCAAGTCAGAGCCGTAGGATAAATACAGGGGGCATATAAGCAGAAAATGAAAGCTCTTACAATATTCAATGATTACATTTCTCTAAAACAGTGTGCACCACCAAGTCAGAACAGTAGGCTAAGTTAAGAGGGGGAAAGGGACCAAACTATTAGGGTGAGGCACATGGGCTACTAACAGCTTACTACACAACATACACTTAGTATTACTTTGTGTGACACGTATTAATGTTAAAATAACATGAAAAGCAGGCACACACAAAAAAAATACAAAAATAATAATATACAGAACCAGTCAAAAGTTTGGACACAGAAGTTTTTCTTTACTTGTCCTATTTTCTACATTGTAGAATAATAGTGAAGACATCAAAACGATGAAATAACACATATGGAATCATGTAGTAACCAAAAAAGTGTTAAACAAATCAAAATAGATTTTTAGATTCTTCAAAGTTACCTTTTGCATTGATGACAGCATTGCAAACTCTTGACGTTCTCTCACCCAACTTCACCTGGAACGCTTTTCCAACAGTCTTGAAGGAGTTCCCACATAAGCTGAGCACTTGTTGGCTGTTTTTCCTTCACTCTGCGGTCCAACTCATCCCAAACCATCTCAATTGGGTTGAGGTCGGGTGATTGTGGAGGCCACGTCATCTGATGCTGCACTCCATCACTCTCCTTCTTGGTCAGATAGCCCTTACGCAGCCTGGATGTGTGTTGGGTCATTGTCCTGTTGAAAAACAAATGATAAGCGCAACCAGATAGGATGGCGTATCGCTGCAGAATGCTGTGGTAGACATGCTGGTTAAGTGTGCCTTGAACTCTAAATAAATAATTGACGCTGTCACCAGCAAAGCACCCCTACACAATCACACCTCCTCCTCCACACTTCACAGTGGAGACTACACATCCGGAGATCATCCATTCACCTACTCTTTCGTCTCACAAAGACACAGTGGTTGGAACCAAAAATCTCAAATTTGGACTCATCAGACCAAAGGACAGATTTCCACCGGTCTAATGTCCATTGCTCGTGTTTTTTGTCCCAAGCAAGTCTCTTCTTATTATTGGTGTCCTTTAGTAGTGGTTTCGTTGCAGAAATTCAACCCTGAAGGCCTGATTCATGCAGTCTCCTCTGAACAGTTGATGTTGAGATGTGTCTATTAATTGCACTCTGTGAAGCATTTATTTGGGCTGCAATCTGAGGTGCAGTTAACTCTAATTAACTATCCTCTGCAGCAGAGGTATCTTTTGGTGTTTCTTTCCTGTGGCAGTCCTCATGAGAGCCAGTTTCATCATTGTGCTTGATGGTTTTGCGACGGCACTTGAAGAAACTTTCAAAGTTTTGAACATGTTCCTGATTGACTGACCTTCATGACTTAAAGTAATTCTCTTGACTGTCATTTCTCTTTGCTCATTTGAGCTGTTCTTGCCATAATATGGACTTGGTCTTTTACCAAATATGGCTATCTTCTGTATACCACCCCTACCTTGTCACAACTCAACTGATTGGCTCAAATGCATGAAGAAGGAAAGAAATTCCACAAATTAACTTTAACAAGGCACACCTGTTAATTGAAATCCATTTCAGGTGACTACCTCATGTAGCTGGTTGAGAGAATGCCAAGAGTGTGGGTGGCTACTTTGAAGAATCTAAAAACTAAAATATATTTTCAAATAAATCTAATTGTATTAGTCACATGCGGCGAATACAACCTTACAGTGAAATGCTTACTTACGAGCCCCTAACCAACAATGCAGTTTCAAAAACATATGGATAATAATAAGAGATAAAAGTAACAAGTAATTAAAGATCAGCAGTAAAATAATAATAGCGAGACCATATACAGGGGGTACCAATACAGAGTCAATGTGCGGGGGTTAGTTGAGGTAGTATGTACATGTAGGTAGAGTTATTAAAGTGACTATGCATAGATGACAACAGAGAGTAGCAGTGGTGTAAATAGGGGGTCGGTGGGGGGAAGGGGGGGGCACCTAGACTTGGCACTCTGGTACCGCTTGCCATGCGGTAGCAGATAGGACAGTCTATGACTAGGGTGGCTGGAGTCTTTGACCATTTTTAGGGCCTTCCTCTGACACCGCCTGGTATAGAGGTTGTGGATGGCAGGAAGCTTAGCCCCAATGTCCGTTCGTACTACCCTCTGTAGTGCCTTGCAGTCGGAGACCGAGCAGTTGCCATACCAGGTATGCTCTCGGTAGAACATTTTGAGGAGCCATGCCAAGTCTCATGAGGTGGAATAGTTTTTTTTCTGCCCTTTTCAAGACTGTCTTGGTGTGCTTGGACCATGTTAGTTTATTAGTAACGTGGACACCAAGGAACTTGAACCTGCTCCGCTGCAGCCCTGTCGATGAGAATGGGGGCGTGCTCGGTCCTCCTTTTCCTGTAGTCCACAATCATCTCCTTTGTCTTGATCACATTGAGAGAGAGGTTGTTGTCCTGGCACCACATGGCCAGGTCTCTGACCTCCTCCCTATAGGCTGACTCGTCTCGTCGCAAATTTAATGACGCTGTTGGAGTCGTGCCTGGCCGGCAGTCATGAGTGAACAGGGAGTACAGGAGGGGAATGAGCACGCACCCATGAGGGGTCTCTATTTTGAGGATCAGTGTGGCGGATGTGTTGTTACCTACCCTTACCACCTGGGGGCAACCCATCAGGAAGTCCAGGATCCAGTTGCAGAGGGAGGTGTTAAATCCCAGGGTCCGTAGCTTATTGATGAGCTTTGAGGGCACTATGGTGTTGAAAGCTGAGCTCTAGTCAATGAATAGCATTCTCACATTGGTGTTGCTTTTGTCCAGGTGGGAAAGGGCAGCGTGGAGTGCAGTATAGATTGAATCCTCTGTGGATCTATTACGGCAGTATGCAAATTGGAGTGGGTCTAGGGTTTCTGGGATGATGGTGTTGATGTGAGCCATGACCAGTCTTTCAAAGCACTTCATGGCTACAGACGTTAGTGCTACGGGTAGGTAGTCATTTAAGCAGGTTACCTTAGTGTTCTTGGGCACAGGGACTTTGGTCGTCTCCTTAAAACATGTTGGTATTACAGACTCGGACAGAGAGAGGTTGAAAATGTGAAGACACATGCCAGTTGGTCAGCGCATGCTCGCTGTACACCTCCTGGTAATCTGTCTGGCCCTGCGGCCTTGTGAATGTTGACCTGTTTAAAGGTCTTACTCACATCGGCTGCGGAGAGCGTGATCACACAGTCTTCCGGAACAGCTGGTGCTCTCATGCATGTTTCAGTGTTTTTGCCTCGAAGCAAGCATAGAAGTAGTTTTGCTCATCTGGTAGGCTTCTGTCACTTGAAAGCGGTAGCTCTAGCCTTTAGCTGAGTGCGGTTGCTGCCTGTAATCCATGGCTTCTGGTTGGGCTTTGTATGTATGGTCACTGTGGGAATGACGTCATCGATGCACTTATTGATGAAGCCAATGACTGATGTGGTGTACTCCTCAATGCCATCGGAGGAATCCCAGAACATATTCCAGTCTGTGCTAGCAAAACAGTCCTGTAGCTTAGCATCTGCTTCCTCTGACCACTTTTTTATTGCTCTAGTCACTGTTGCTTCCTGCTTTAATTTTAGCTAGTAAGCAGGAATCAGGAGGATAGAATTATGGTCAGATTTGCCAAATGGAGGGCAAGGGAGAGCTTTGTATGCTGTGTGTGGAGTATAGGTAGAGTTTTTTTCCCCTCTGGTTGCATATTTAAAATGCTGATAGAAATGTGGTCAAACTGATTTAAGTTTCCCTGCGTTAAAGTCCCAAGCTCCTAGGAGTGCCTCCTCTGGGTGAGCATTTTCTTGTTTGCTTATGATGGAATACAGCTCATTCAATGCTGTCTTACTGCCAGCCTCTGACTGTGGTGATATGTAAACAGCTACAAAGAATACAGATGAAAACTCTCTCGGTAGGTAGTGTGGTCTACAGCTTATCATGAGAAACTCTACCTCAGGCGATCAATAGCTCGCGACTTCCTTAGATATCGTGCACCAGCTGTTGTTTACAAAAATACCAAGACCGCCACCCCTTGTCTTACCAGACGCCGCTGTTCTTCTACTCGTATAACCAGCCAGCTATATGTTGATATTGTCGTTGTTCAGATACGACTCTGTGAAGCTTAAGATGTTACAGTTTTTAATGTCCCATTGGTAGTTTAATCTTCCGCGTAACTCGTCGATTTTATTCTCCAAAGATTGCATGTTTGCTAGCAGAATGGAGGGAAGTGGGGGTTTATTCGATCGCCTATGAATTCTCAGAAGGCAACCCGACCTTCAGCCCCTCTTTCTCAACCTCCTCTTCACGCAGGTCACAGGGATCGGGGCCTGTTCCCGAGGAAGCAGTATATCATTTGCGTCGAGTCATGAAATGAAAAAAAGGATTCTGCTAGTCTGTGGTGAGTAATCGCAGTCCTGATGTCTAGAACTTAATTTCGGTCATAAGAGACGGTAGCGGCAACATTATGTACAAAATAAGTAAAAAAATAAGTTGCAAATAAATTAACAAAAAAAACACAATCGGCTGGGGGCACATAAAACGTCTGCCTTCTTCTCCAGCGCCATCTTAATGACTTATTTTGATTTGTTTAACACTTTTCTTCGATACTACATGATTCCATATGTGTTATTTCACAGTTTTGATGTCTTCACCATTATTCTACAATGTAGAAAATAGTCTAAATAAAGAAAAGCCTTGAATGAGTAGGTGTGTCCAAACTATTGACTGGTATTGTATATATATATACACACACTACCGTTCAAAAGTTTGGGGTCACTTAGAAATGTCCTTGTTTTTGAAAGAAAAGCTATTTTTTTGTCCATTAAAATAACGTCAAATTGATCAGAAATACAATGTAGACATTGTTAATGTTGTAAATTACTATTGTAGCTGGAAATGGCTGAGTTTTAATGGAGGCCTACAGAGGCCCATTATCAGCAACCATCACTCATGTGTTCCAATGGCATGTTGTGTTAGCTAAGGCTAATTGATCATTAGAAAACCCTTTTGCAATTATGTTAGCACAGCTGAAAACTGTTGTACTGATTAAAGAAGCAATAAAACTGACTAGTTTAGACTAGTTGAGTATCTGTAGCATCAGCATTTGTGGGTTTGATTACAGGCTCAAAAGGGCCAGAAACAAATAACTTTCTTCTGAAACTCGTTCGTCTATTCTCTATTCTTGAGAAATGGAAGCTATTCCATGTGAGAAATTGTCAAGAAACTGAAGATCTCGTACAATGCTGTGTACTACTCCCTTCACAGAACAGCGTAAACTGGCTCTAACCAGAATAGAAAGAGGAGTGGGCGGCCCCGGTGCACAACTGAGCAAAAGGGCAAGTACATTAGAGTGTCTAGTTTGAGAAACAGACGCCTCACAAGTCCTCAAATGGCAGCTTCATTAAATAGTACCCGTAAAACACCCGTCTCAATGTCAACAGTGAAGAGGCGACTCCGGAATGCTGGCCTTCTAGGCAGAGTTCCTCTGTCCAGTGTCTGTGTTTTTTTGCCCATCTTAATCTTCTATTTTTATTGGCCAGTCTGAGATATGGCTTTTCTTTGCAACTCTGCCTAGAAGGCCAGCATCCCGGGGTCGCCTCTACACTGTTGATGTTGAGACTGGTTGTTTGCAGGTACTATTTAATGAAGCTGCCAGTTGAGGACGTGAGGCATCTGGTTAGTAATTGTTTAGTAATTGCTTGCTACCAACCTTCCCAGCAGGCATGCCAGCTAAGCTAGTTAGCCAAGCTAGCTACTCTAATTTGACAGCCTCAAATAGCTTATTGGTTGTAAGTTATGAAGTTGGGAGATTGGGAACCTATCTGGGCTAGCTAAAGCCAACTTCATAAATTTGCTAGGTGGATAGTAATATTACAGAGAAACAACAACAAAAATATTTTTAATAAACAGGACAGATCTGAGGGGGCGCGTGCCCCTGTGCCCCATTTGGGCATGACGCATCTGCCCACCTCCCCAAACACACATCTTTGGAGAGCTTCTGAAACACATGGCTTCTAAAATACAAACAAAAGGTGCCGATTGCGCTATTAGTAAAATAACCATTGCCTCTTGAGATTACTGTGAAACACTCTTGGACAGCCACACTGATGAGGGGGCTTCAGTCAGTCAGTCAGTCAGTCAGATAAACAGCAGTTGAATGGTGCTCACCCACACCACTCTGCTCTACTAGCTGAATGGCTACACATTAAGGGAGGGGGCATGGCCAGGGTTGGGTATGTTACTTTCTAAATGTAATCCGTTACAATTACCAGTTACCTTTCCAAAACTGTCATGAGTAACATATCTTTTGGATTTCCCAAACTCAGTAACGTAATCTGATTACATTCAGTTACTTTTAAATTACTTTCCCCTTAAGCCAGTACATGTCCAGGCCCGTCTGAAGTTTGCTAGAGAGCATTTGGATGATCCAGAAGAAGATTGGGAGAATGTCATATGGTCAGATGAAACCAAAATATAACTTTTTGGTAAAAACTCAACTCGTTGTGTTTGGAGGACAAAGAATGCTGAGTTGCATCCAAAGAACACCATACCTACTGTGAAGCATGGGGGTGGAAACATCATGCTTTGGGGCTGTTTTTCTGCAAAGGGACCAGGACGACTGATCCGTGTAAAGGAAAGAATGAATGGGGCCATGTATCGTGAGATTTTGAGTGAAAACCTCCTTCCATCAGCAAGGGCATTGAAGATGAAACGTGGCTGGGTCTTTCAGCATGACAATGATCCATCCAAACATCACTGCTCTAGAGGAGATCTGCATGCAGGAATGGGCCAAAATACCAGCAACAGTGTGTGAAAACCTTGTGAAACGTTGCCAACAAAGGTTATATGACAAAGAATTTAGATAAACTTTTGTTATTGACCAAATACTTATTTTCCACCATAATTTGCAAATAAATGCATTAAAAATCCTACAATGTGATTTTCTGGATTTTTTTTTCCTTCTCATTTTGTCTGTCATAGTTGAAGTGTACCTATGATGAAAATTACAGGCCTCTCTCATCTTTTTAAGTGGGAGAACCTGCACAATTGGCTGACTAAATACTTTTTTGCCCCACTCTATATGTATAATTTATAAGTCCAAAAATGTATGTAGCAACTACAGATTGCCCCTTTAAGTCTATCATAAGTGTGCGAGTTTGAGCATGTGTCCATTAAGCCTATGGATTTTGTTTTTATCAGAATGAATTAGATTGAACACCCCACTTTTGTTCCATTGGCTGGGATCTGCACTATGCAGCAGTTGCAAGAGCGTATTTTTCACTGGCTGTCCACTGGTTTCAAAAACAATGATTGATAGGTAGTTCAAACTTCTTGAGTTCAACCATTATTGGGTTCAAATACACAGTTAGATTTGTGAACAGCGATCCACAACAACCACAATCCATAAGGAGCAGATAGCTGAATGAGAGAGCAGCAGTGTGATTCACATCAATGTGCTATGTAGATAGCAATGATAAGTGATATCCGTATCGCCGTAGACTACACCACTGCTGTCATCCTGACCTCCAAGCGTTTATTCAAATTGGATGCCGACAGCAGTCGCACCATTGGAAGACATATCTTGGACTGAAGCTTGCTCTTTTCCCCTGATCCATCAAACACATTGGTGTCATCTAAGTGGTCTATGGCTTGTGGTCAGACTCGCTCAGGTGGTATAAATTTAAAGTTGAGCCTTTTTTCAATAGTGATTTGAATGTCATTGAGAAAACAGAGAAGTGTCAATGATTTTTTTTCTCTCGCTAACATCCTTTCGGAATTTAGTAAAGTAAGTAATCCTCGAAGTAATCATCTAGTTTTTCAAAATGATCTGTACTCTGATTAAAATATTTTTTGCTGGTAACGTAGTTACCCTTTTTTTTGTAATCCCTTACATGTAATCCGTTACTCCCCAACCCTAGACATGGCTTTACATTGCGTGACTCTTTGGGCAGTCTTGATTTGATCACATTAACATAAATAAACAAATCCTCTTATAATCAGTACCTCCATGGGGTTGCGGTCAACCAGAGCCAAGCCAACACACTGCAGGGTCTGCATGGCTATATTCATCATCACAAAATGCCACCGCTTAATCACTTCCTTTAATCATTCGCTTTATGGATGGACATAACCCAGTGATTAATATTATAATTTATTAACAGTGACAAAAAAAGGCTGCATTAAAGTAAATAGTATATGACTTCATAAGTCTATGATTTCACATATTGAATGATTTTATCACCAAAAGTAACAAACTTTTATAAGACAAAAATGCCCAAACATGAAGTTTTGTTCATAGTATGTGCAGTCTCTCCTAAATTATCTTTCCAAATGGTTGCTTGTCACAAGCACTTAGATCCATGATAACTAAAGGTTTTTGATTGTTATTGTTGTGCAGTGGTTTGCAGCCAATCAATGCTTTCACACCAATGAGTAAGGAACCCCTGTCTGGGCAGAGCTACAGTATGTTGACTACACCTCAGCAGCTCAGCCACAAGGCTCTACTTGGAAGGGATCAATATCTGAACCACAGGACACATTTCACCTGGAGGATGATGGGAGGTCAGATATGATGTTTGGATTCATTCTGAGAGCTGTTGTCTTACTACCTTGTTCCATCCTCTATCGGATGGAAAACAGTCAATGCTTACTACTGATATCATAGAGCCAAGGCAAACCATGGAAGACAGTTATGTAATAAACAGACAGACAGAGAGAGAGCGAGAGACAGAGAGAGAGAGAGAGAGACAGAGACAGATGTTGTGAAAGAGAGGGAGAGCTCTGTGGTGAAAGTGGTTTAGTGAAGGTGTTGTATTGTCCATTACGTTGTTCATATGGACTGAGTCAGGTCTGCTTCTCTCTTTGTCCCAGGCATGTCAGGCATGGACAACATGGACCGAGGTTTCTTCCGGAAGGTGGATGTGCCAGACCACGCTCATTACATCGTGGCCTGCTTTGTCGTGGTGATTGGAGCAGTAGGGGTTGGTGGGAACGCCCTGGTGATGTACGCCTTCTTCAGGTAGGCCACAGTACCTGAGGGAAGAGGAGAATGTAGGAGGGAAAATCACCTGTTGGAGGGGAGAGGGCAAGTGTTTCTAGCCTGGGTACCAGTCTGTTTCTGCTCTCTTTCAGACTGGCACCCAGGCTGAAGTGTTTCCTTTTTTTCTCCTCTAAACCTCTTATTTGATTCACCAAAGTAATAACGATGTGTTTATTTACAGGATAGATTTGGCCATGCAAGGTATTTAAAGAGGACATTTGAAGATCTTTGTGGGAACAGGCATGAGAATAGGCATCATCGCAGATTTTCACACCCTTTGGTTCTAGCTCTCCGATTTGTCCTCATATGCCTGTTCTTTGTGCCATCCTGTCCGTTTAAATTCCTCAAAACTGTTTGTGTTCAGCTCTTCAGTAAGGGCCCGATTCAGACGTAGGAAATCAATAAAAAAAAATCACATTTTGATTTAAAGCACTACTCAGACTTACCTTATACAAGTACGTTATGGGCTGTGCAGGTGTGGCTCCCTTGCATGCACTGAATAAACGTAATTCAACTGCTGAAAATCCTCCCACTTGCAGGCCAACTCCTCTGGTGGAGTTTTCATTCAATAGGGTCTCCAGTACATTAAACTGCTATGTGTGATCTTGGTTCCATAATGACTCAAATAGACTACATGTCTCAAACATTCACCTAATATTATCCACTATTACTGGCGACTCTGACGAACAACCACACGAACCCCAGCTAGCACAGCGGATGTGTGCCGATTCCAGCTGAGAGTCGGGGCACTCGGCTGAGAGTCGGGGCACTCGGCTGAGAGTCGGGGCACGCGGCTGAGAGTCAGACTCGGCAGAGTCTGGGCCGCCTTCAGCAGTATTACTTATGGCTAGAATGCGGGATTGAGCTTGGGCCGATTCCGGTGTGAGTTATCTGGCCCAAATGTATTACTTGGGGCTTTATATAACATTTCATTATTTATTTATTTTCACATATTTTCTGTGATCAAAAAATACAATAAACATTTAAATTAAGTTCTTTAACTGTCCTGTTTAAGTAGTATATTAGTATTTTGATACTTTGTGCAAGGCATTAAAGACTTTGTGGAGGGAGCCTCCCGAGTGACCCAGCGGTCTCAGATACCGCATCGCAGTGTAAACTGCGTTGCTATAGATGCTAGTTCGATACTCATGCCAGCCGCGACCAGGAGACCCATGAGGCGACACACAATTGGCCCAGCGTCGTCCGAGTTAGGGGAGAGTTTGGCCGGCCGGGATGTCCTTGTCCCATCGTGCTGTAGCGACTCCTGTGGCGGGCCAGGTGCATGCACGCTGACACGGTCACCAGGTGTACAGTGTTTCCTCCGACATATTTTTTTGGGGGGTGGATGGATATCATTTGTATGCATAAAATGTATAATAGTAATATTTAAAATGACTAAATCTTGTAATTTTGTATTCATTTATTTAAATTAGCACCGGGCTGCTTCTCGGGGGATGCTGGTGAGATGCCTGGCAAAGTCGGCTGCATTCCGGTAGATGGAAACGGCCCGATGTACTTGGGCCGATTCTGGGCAGTCATTTATTTTGATTCTGGGCCGAGTCCGACACCTGATTCCGGGCCAATTAAACAAATTCCACCCTTCGGGAGAGGGCCGCTTCTGGGCTGATTCCTCATTGCTATCTGGGACATGACAGAAGAAAGAAAGTAATCTAATGATGTAAGGCAAAAAAAATTGGCTACAAATTGAAGGACACTAAGACGAAAGGGACCATTATTATGTATGTGGGTCTTACTGACAGTGGCTTCCAATAGTGATATTTCATATGAAAAAAGAAAAGCCTGGGAATATAATTAAAACATTCTAGACAGTATAAATCAAGTCGGTAGGTTCCGTGCTACGGTCAGTGCACACAGATTTCCATAAGATACAGCCTTGGCTTGGGTCTTTGAATTTCACCCCCCACAATTATGAAGCCGTAGGCCTAGAATGAAAAACTATTTATATTCCACTGTGGAAAAGAGGCTGAAATATCTGTCATGCTTACATGCTTTTCATTATGCTGAAATCTGTTTCTAGCATTCATAAGGTCAAATGGATCCAAAACAATTGTCATTTATAGAACAAGTCAAAAGTTTGGACACACCTACTCATTCATGGGTTTTTCTTTATTTTTTACGATGTTCTACATTGTTAAATAATAGTGAAGACAACAACACTATGAATTAACACACATGGAATCATGTAGTAATCAAAAATCTAAATATATTTTAGATTTTTCATTCTTAAAGTAGCCACCCTTTGCCTTGATGACAACTTTTCACACTTGGAATTCTCTCAACCAGCTTCACCAGGAATGCTTGTCCAACAGTCTTGAAGGAGTTCCAAAATATACTGAGCACTTATTGGCTGCTGTTAGTGGGCATTTCTCCTTTGCCAAGATAATCCATCCGACTGACATGTCAAGAAGCTGATTAAACAGCATGATACTTACACAGGTGCACCACTCTAAAATGTACAGTTTTGTCACACAACACAATGCCACATATTTTGTGGGAGCGTGCAATTTGCTTGCTGACTGCAGGACTGTCCACCAGAGCTCTTGCCAGATAATTAAATGTTAATTTATCTATCGTAAGCTGCCTCCAATGTCATTTTAGAGAATTTAGCAGTGCGTCCAACGGCCTCACAACCGCAGGCCACGTGTAACCACGCCAGCCCAGGACCTCCATCCGGCTTCTTCACCTGCAGGATCGTCTGAGACCAACCACCTGGACAGCTGATGAAACTGTGGGTTAGCAGAACTGAAGAATATCTGCACAAACTGTCAGAAACCATCTCAGTGAAGCTCATCCGCGTGCTCGTCGTCCTCACCGGGGTGTTGACCTGACTGCAGTTCTGCGTCGTAACCGACTTCAGTGGGAAAATGCTCACCTTCGATGGCCACTGGCATGCTAGAGAAGTTTGCTCTTCACAGATGAATCGCGGTTTCAACTGCAGACAGCATGTATGGCGTCGTGTGCGCAAGCGGTTTGCTGATGTCAGAATTGTGAACAGAGTGCCCCATGGTGGCGGTTGGGTTATGGCATGGGCAGGCATGAGCTATGGACAACGAACTATTGCATTTTATCAAGGGCAATTTGAATGAACAGAGATACCGTGACGAGATCCTGAGGCCCATTGTCGTGCCATTCATCCACTGCCATTGACCTCATGTTTCAGCAGGATAATGCACAATGTCGCAAGGATCTGTACACAATTCCTGGAAGCTGAAAATGTCCCAGTTCTTCCATGGCCTGAATACTCACAATATATTTCACCCAATGAGCATGTTTGGGATGTTCTGGATCAACACGTAAGACTGACAGCGTGTTCTAGTTCCCGCTAATATCCAGCAACTTTGCACAGCCGTTGAAGAGGAGTGGGACAACATTCCACAGGCAAAATATCAACAGGCTGATCAACTCTCTGCGAAGGAGATGTGTTGCACTGCATAAGGCAAATGGTGGTCACACCAGACACGGACTGGTTTTCTGATCCACGCCCCTACTTTTTTTAAAGATATCTGTGACCAACAGATACATATCCGTATTCCCAGTCATGTGAAGTACATAGATTAGGGTCTAATGCATTTATTTCCAATTGACTGATTTCCTTATATGAACAGTAACTCAGTAAAATCTTTGAAATTGTTGCATGTTGAGTTAATATTTTTCTTCAGTGTACAATCCCCTTATCCAAACAGATGACTTATTTACTTAGCTTTTATCAATAGCTGTTACAAATGTACAAAATACAGTGCATGGAGATTGGTGTTATTTTTATCAGAAAAAAATCAAGTTTATGTTTGTCCACTTGGAACTGATAGGTTGCTCGACCTTATTCATGTTTTCCCTGCATGTAACGGTGGTGTAATTATGAGGGAATTAGGTTAAAGTCAAAATACGCGTATCTGTAGACACCTCTGCCACACCTACATTTCTGGGATCTCCACCCCAAATGTAGAACTGTCTGGCACATGCATTTCCTCATGCTTACATTCAAGGTGACAATATGCATAGAGAGAAAGGTGCTTTTTTTAAATGAACTAGGCAAGTCAAGGATCGGCGTTCCGTCAACGGGACAGTTGTATATCATGCAGTGCGTTATTTTCAAGATCGCAGATTTTAGAGAAACAACACATCGGTACATATAAGTGTCTTATATCGGCTGAAAGCTTAAATTCTTGTTAATATAACTGCACTGTCCAATTTACAGTAGCTTTTACTGCGAAAAAATCCCATGCTATTGTTTGAGGAGAGCTCCTAACAACGAAGCCCTTTTCTCAATGCAAAAGGTCTGATAAATGTGTACTTACATTCTGAAATCTTGCTCTGATTTATCATCCAAAGGGTCCCAGAGATAACATGAAGTGTCGTTTTGTTAGATAAAATCCTTTTTCATATCCTAAAAAGGTCCATATAGCATGCACGATCGATTTTGTATTTCCACTCATTCAATTTGCAAAGAAAGGAATCTGTGAAAATCTCACCCTAAACGTTGTTTGAACGAGTCAAATCACATTCATATCTATTCCTCATGGATCCTAGAAGGTAACAAGACTTCACTATTTCATTAGGGGTGTAGTATAGCCTATAAGACACCATATTTGGTCAGAGAGTGACGACTTCATGGCACGCCGATGACGCGGGCGGCCATCACTTGAACGGCTGTATCTTTGTATAAGCACCAATCGGGGTCAAACAAAGCTAGCTAGATAGCCAATGAGCTGGGCTTTACGGAAGTATCTGGAAACCATATATATGTCATAAAATGTAGGTACTAACCTTGTAAGACAGCATGCCTTTTCATTTTGGACAAAAATTATTAGGATATTCAGAGTTATGAAAACTGGTTGTTTTTTAAATGTTGAACTTATAATATGGCTACTAATACTTGGAAAGCTAAATCAAAGTTCAAGTATACAGATTTGACGATATTCTTGCAGAAAAATGCAATATGAATGCGAATGTCTCCTTCACGATTTGACTGAATGTCCCTGGGGACTTCACACTAAAAGTCTTGTAGGTCAATCATTTTTCAAGTTATCCATCTGAAACTTTGCACATACACTGACGCCATCTTGTGGACACTATTGGAATTACAACCAGATAGCTAGATGGTGGTAGAAAAAGACTGGTTGGTTTTTTCTTTGTATTTTCTTCTACCAGATCTATTGTGTTATATTCTCCTACATTCAATTCACATTTCCACAAACTTCAAAGTGTTTCCTTTCAAATGGTACCAAGAATATGCATATCCTTACTTCAGGGCCTAAGCTACATGCAGTTAGATTTGGGTATGTTATTTTAGGCGAAAATTTTAAAAAAGGGTGTTTTAAAAAAATATTAAGAACAAATTCTTATTTACAATGACGGCCTACCCTGGCCAAACACGGACAACGCTGGGCCAATTGTGCGCTGCCCTATGGGCCTCTAGCACTGAGATGCAGATCGCTGTGCCACTCGGGAGCCCAACAAAAAGGGAATTGACTCCCATCTACACGCATGTAACATGGGTCTGAATTCCTCTCCTAATAGAATAGTCACTTTTCATAAATCACTGGACCTGGTTCATCATTGGCTAACTGAGTGAAAGTGAATCTCAACGCTTGCAGCAGGATGACAGGTGTTGTTTTTTCATGTTTGATTGAACAATATGAAGAGTGGTGGTGGTGTGCTCTTGAGTGTTACGTGTTTTGACATGGTACTGCTCTGACACCAATACTTATTTTCGCTGGTGCTGGGAGCGACAGAGTGAAGCGTGCTAATGATGGGTGTCAGACAGTGGGCACGCATTGTCCAGCTAGTTCTTATCCCTAAACTCAAATCAGGAAGTGTTTTATAATTGGTGTGGACACATACTTGCCTGA
Organism: Oncorhynchus clarkii lewisi; assembly: GCF_045791955.1. NCBI lineage: Eukaryota > Metazoa > Chordata > Actinopteri > Salmoniformes > Salmonidae > Oncorhynchus > Oncorhynchus clarkii. Next base: position 37,704,645 of record NC_092151.1, read on the forward strand.
CGACTCACAGGGAATTCTTCCGCTGCTCTATCGATCGCTACACACTTCAGTCTGAATCTTCCATCTTTTTTTTTTTCCATCTTCCGTCATTTGTGGTGATGAGAGGAATTGTACAAAACAAAGTCATCAGCGATTGGATCATCTATAACCAATCAGAGTATGAACAAGCCAATGAGGAATTTACCCAAACATGTATTTTTTTATTAACAAATATAAAACAAAAGAGGATTAGTCACATGCAAACTATTTACATTGCCACGAATCCTAAACAAACAAATCATATTCATTAATAATACAACACATTTTAATTGCCTTTGTTTTTCATTTTAGTTAAAGTAGTGCCACATTGTTTAAATTCATTTATAAAGTGAAGAAAGTATAGTTTTGATTTAGACCATTTGAGTTTATGAATATGAAAATGTACCTAATATTATTAGCAGTTGAATTACATATAATACATCTTTATCAATGTCAGAATTTCTGAAATAAATCATTATATCAAAACCATTAAATTGTACAACCGGTCATATTTATTTTGGAATAAAATTCTGTATGTCAATCCTAAAAACAGTTTACTATAAAACACAGGCAAAAAACACATGCAAAATGGTCTCCTCCATTCCACAGAAATCACAATTATAATCAATATTCAGCTTGAATCTTTCCAAACATGTTTCACAGGATAAATTCTATGTAACTTTTAAAATGAATATTCCTTTACCTGGTTACTGATATAATATTTGTTAGCAATTTTCCATGCTTTCCCCCAATATCTATGGTATATCACCATAGATATTTGACCAAAAGAATCTGGCTGAGGAAATAGTAGTATAACAAACAATATTCCTAATCTGTTTATTACTACATGTATTTTTTTTATGTTAATATTGCCAATTAATATATTTTAATGTAAACCTGTTACTTACATCAACCACAGAGGAATTTAAAAAAAGATACAACCTCCCTTGGTGTCACGTCCTGACTATAGAAAACCTGTATTTTCTATGGTAGAGTAGGTCAGGGCGTGACTAGGGTTTTTTGTTCTAGCTTATATTTTCTATGTGGGGTTCTAGGTCTGGTTTTCTATGTTGGTGATTTGTATGATTCCCAATTAGAGGCAGCTGGTTATCTTTGTCTCTAATTGGGGATCATACTTAAGTAGCATTTTTTCCACCTGTGGGTTATGGGATATTGTTTATGTTTAGTTGCCTGTTCGCATTACATTGTCATCACGGTTCGTTTATTCTTTATTTTGTATTAGCTTAAGTTTCACTTTCATTAAAACATGTGGAACTCGACCATCATTATTACGAACAACGTGACACTTGGAATCGCATCAAAAACAATTGCATATTCTTTTGGGGTTATTGACATTTTTAATTTATCAAGAAATTCCCCATATGAGAGTAGATATCCATCCTCACCAACCAAAATAATGTAATTCTCAAACCAGTTATGGAAAATACTTATTTTTAAATTGTATATCTTTGCTGTACCATAGGAAGTATCTGTGAGGTGGAAAATTGTGTTTATATGCTAACATACAAGCTAAAATTGCCTGCTTATGGAATTTGGCAAATTTTACTGGGATTTTATTAACATCAAAATTACATCGAAGCAAAAGTTCTAAACCACCAACAGAAACAAATAAATACTTAGAGAAGACATTCCAAATACTGTTCTGGTTCTTAATATACTCCAGAATCCAATTTATTGTAAAAGTAATATTTAAAGTATTGCAATCTAAAACCGCCTTGTTCTTGGGTATTAGTGAGACTATATTTTCGTAGATAGTGAGGCTTGTTCCGAAAAATAAAATTATGAAGAATCTTATCTAAGTCCTTTACAATTTTAGGGGATAATTCAAGTGATAACGAGACATAACCCTTCAGCTTTGGACTAAAAACCAGACCATATAACGAAATATCTCATCTACCAGAGGTTCAATTTCTTCTTTTTCTCAATAATGGGGATAAAGTTTAATTCACTCCTTTGTTTTTCATCCTTGAATATAACAATTCCAAGAAAAGTGACCTTATCTTTATTTGGGATACCATATACTTCCTGTAAAACACAATCCTTGAGTGGAAATAAGACTGATTATTTTTATTTTTTTTCAAAACAGAAACTTCAATACTGGAACCTGCTTTAGAAACCTCATTCCTGTCTCTCAAAAATATGGTGATATCATCAGCCAGTTGACATTGTTTAAATTCATTGCCAAGTGCTGAAACACCTTAAATTCCCTTTCTTGATATGAAGAGCAATAATTTGAGTAACCAATAAAAATGGACTAATTGGGCAGCCCTGCTGAATGCCACGCCCAATGTCAAATCTTTGGGATGTCCCGTGATCTAATTTTACAGAGATACAACCACTATATAAAGTTTGGACTACTTTGAAGATTTGAACATAAACTCATGTTATACAGTGTCAAAAGCTTTGTATAAAAAAATCAACAAACATAAGAAAACTATCATCAAGGATGAGGTCATTATAGTCAATCATATAGATGTTTTTACTAATGTGTCGACCATGAATTAAACCAGATTGTTCTTCATCAATTATATGATGCAAGCCTTGTTTCAACCTCTTAGCAAATACAAGGGCAAATAATTTCCCATCATTATTCAACAGACTAATGGGTCTCCAGTTGTCTATATAAAGACTATCCTTATTAGGTTTGGGAATCGAATTAACCTAATGTAACGGGCGTTTTTTTCTTTCTGGTCCTAACAAGAAAAAAAAACTATCCTGGTATGTTATCTGCACTGTTCAACCAATCCAGTAAATGTGGAGAGGAGTTCATGTCTTAATGCAGCCTTGTTAACGTCCAAAACTGGAAGTCGCGTCACACGCTTTATTTCCGGTCATTTTCAAAACGTCGCTTTACCCACGTGTGTTCTGGCTCTGTCCCAACCCATCAGGTTCTGGGACTAATCAGACGATCCGAATGTGTTCTAATTCTAGAAGGATCGGGGAAGAAGTAAAATCCAGACTCATTGCGGAGAAGAAATAAAGGTTTGAGGGCGTGGTGTGGCATTTGGCCGGAGCAATGAGTCTGGGTAGCAGGTTTGGGTCGGTCACTTTCTAAATGTCATTGGTTATAGTCATTTTTATTTTATACCTTTATTTAACTAGGCAAGTCAAACCCTATCCCGGACGGCACTGGGCAAATTGTTGTGATTACAGCCTGGAATCGAATCAGGGTCTGTAGAGACGCCTCTTGCACTGACATGCAGTGCCTTAGGTAACTCCCAATTGGCACAGCGGTCTGTCTGAAATTGTAATCAGTTACTTAACTTTGATTACCCAAAAGTAATCGGATTACTTTCCCCTTAAGCGGCATCAGAACAAGACAAAAAAGGATCCAATAAACGCATTTGGTCTATCATCATAGTGGTCTCTGACTTTTGGTCAGACTCGCTCAGGTGGAACAAACTTAAACTTTCACTTTTTTTCAATTATGATTTGAATGTCTATATCTAGCTTGAAATTACATTTGCAGACATATTTTCGTGCACATATTCAAAAAGGTGCATAAAAACAATATGCGCATTTTCCCACCAGAGATGTGTTTCCATCAAATGCACTTGTTTTGGATAGAAAGCTCTGCGTGATAGCGTAGTGCCTATAAAAATGTACTTTTGCAGTTAAACTCCCATGTACCGAATAAAATAAATATAATTTAAATGGTCCTCCACTGCATTCTCAACTCAACTGATGGTTTTAAACACAAAAAGGGTTGCGTTATATACAGAATGTGCCACTCTGGTCTCGGCACGTGCGTTCTATGCAACAGCTCGCAAATACAGTGCGGGTATAGCCTACATGATGAGATTGTTATGGACAAAAGAGAGAGATTGACAAATTAAAACGGCAGCCAAGCATCGATGATTATGTCACCAGATTAAGACCCTCAATATTTATTGGAAAGGAGCATCAAGCTCTTCACCGCGCACTTTCACCATCCTGTGACGTTCATCCTAATGCATTTAATCTGTAACCTAATAAACTGTATGCTTTCCCGAGTCGTAGTGGGACGACCACACAACATATCATCAGAATGACTCAAATTTACTTCAATATGAAAGTTATTATATCTATATTTGCGCATAAAGGCGTTTCCGCCGCCATTTCTCGTATAATTAATTTTACCGAGACAAAAGGAACCCACCCACCTTGTCTTGCATATTTAGTTGTAGACATTTGGAAAGTTTACCGACAAATTGATTAGCTGTTTCCATGTGAACTTTACTGGCATAAAAAGGTTGGATGGCAACCTGGTTATTTACAAAACAGAATTGTGTCATGTTTTTCACAAGCATCCTTTCTGAATTTAAAAAGTAAACCAAGAAGTAATCTAGTTTTTCAAGGCTAATATTTTTCTGGGAACGATTTTTCTGGGAATTTATTAATTCCTTTTTTCGTAATCCGATTACATGTAACTGATTACATGTAGTAAATTACTCCCCAACCTTGCTGGGTAATAATTTATTATATGCCATTTAGCAGACGCTTTTATCCAAAGCGACTTAGTTGTGCGTGCATACATTTTATTAAGCCAGGCAAGACTCGTACCTACGAGAGAATACATTCCTCTAGGAACTGTGACCCTTCATAGGCATGACATACATCTACAGTGCATATTCTACTACTCGGGTAAAGTAGCTAAGGTGCAGGACGGTAAGGGTTAGAGCTAGTCGGGACGTACATACTTTAACCCTTAACCCCTACAGTTACCCTAACCATAACCCTTACCTAACCTTAAAGTAACTATCCAGTGTTTCCAGATTTTCTATGAAATATGACTTATAATGAATTACAATATGAGTTAAATAGTTTTCCTTCCACAAAATGGTAATTAAGTATGTTAAAAAGCAGCTTTTCTTTTTCAGAATGGTGTGGGAGTACCCTAACAGAATGATGTGGGAGTACCCTAATAGAATGGTGTGGGAGTACCCCCAACAGAATGATGTGGGAGTACCCTAACAGAATGGTGTGGGAGTACCCTAACAGAATGGTGTGGGAGTACCCTAACAGAATGGTGTGGGAGTACCCTAACAGAATGGTGTGGGAGTACCCTAACAGAATGGTGTGGGAGTACCCTAACAGAATGGTGTGGGAGTACCCTAACAGAATGGTGTGGGAGTACCCTAATAGAATGGTGTGGGAGTACCCTAATAGAATGGTGTGGGAGTACCCTAATAGAATGGTGTGGGAGTACCCTAATAGAATGGTGTGGGAGTACCCTAACAGAATGGTGTGGGAGTACCCTAACAGAATGGTGTGGGAGTACCCTAATAGAATGGTGTGGGAGTACCCTAATAGAATGGTGTGGGAGTACCCTAATAGAATGGTGTGGGAGTACCCTAACAGAATGGTGTGGGAGTACCCTAATAGAATGGTGTGGGAGTACCCTAATAGAATGGTGTGGGAGTACCCTAATAGAATGGTGTGGGAGTACCCTAATAGAATGGTGTGGGAGTACCCTAATAGAATGGTGTGGGAGTACCCTAATAGAATGGTGTGGGAGTACCCCCAACAGAATGATGTGGGAGTACCCTAACAGAATGGTGTGGGAGGACCCTAATAGAATGGTGTGGGAGTACCCCCAACAGAATGATGTGGGAGTACCCTAACAGAATGGTGTGGGAGTACCCCAACAGAATGATGTGGGCGTATACTAGTCATTTTAAATATTAATGTAGCCCACTGATTGTCTTTTAAAATGTTTTAACCTTTTTAAAAAAAAAATACATAATGCAGTAGGAAAATAGATTTAATGGACAATAGTAATTCCTTTTTTAAAGTCTGTTTGAGGTGGGGTTTTTTAAGTGTTTTTTCTCTCTCCAATTTATCCATTATTTAGGTATGAGTTAACAGAATACTTTAAACCTTACCTTAACCATTTTCAATTTCAACTTCGAAGGGGTGACAGAGTTGAGACGTCCCAGGATACCGTTTAGACTTCCAGAAGAGACCAGTGAAGAAGGAAGTCTCAGCACTCTTAGTTCAAATGCAAATTCCAGTCATTTCATGTGCTAAGCTTTCTGCCATCACAGACCTTTGACAGAGCTGAGGTAGTAGCTAGGTCTACTACTGCTTTGACCGAAAGCTTAGCACATTAAATGACAGAAATATGCATCTGGTCTAAGAGCGCAGATATCTTTTCTTTTCCACTTAGGTATGACATACCTATGATAGTCATATGCACAGACTACTTCTTTGAATGCTTAAAAATGTGTGATCCACTTTGTTCGGTTGATACAGTGCCTTGCGAAAGTATACGGCCCCCTTGAACTTTGCAACCTTTTGCCACATTTCAGGCTTCAAACATAAAGATATAAAACTGTCTTTTTTTTGTGAAGAATCAACAACAAGTGGGACACAATCATGAAGTGGAACGACATTTATTGGATATTTCAAACTTTTTTAACAAATCAAAAACTGAAAAATTGGGCGTGCAAAATTATTCAGCCCCTTTACTTTCAGTGCAGCAAACTCTCTCCAGAAGTTCAGTGGGGATCTCTGAATGATCCAATGTTGACCTCAATGACTAATGATGATAAATACAATCCACCTGTGTGTAATCAAGTCTCCGTATAAATGCACCTGCACTGTGATAGTCTCAGAGGTCCGTTAAAAGCGCAGAGAGCATCATGAAGAACAAGGAACACACCAGGCAGGTCCGATATACTGTTGTGAAGAAGTTTAAAGCCGAATTTGGATACAAAAAGATTTCCCAAGCTTTAAACATCCCAAGGAGCATTGTGCAAGCGATAATATTGAAATGGAAGGAGTATCAGACCACTGCAAATCTACCAACACCTGGCCGTCCCTCTAAACTTTCAGCTCATACAAGGAGAAGACTGATCAGAGATGCAGCCAAGAGGCCCATGATCACTCTGGATGAACTGCAGAGATCTACAGCTGAGGTGGGAGACTCTGTCCATAGGACAACAATCAGTCGTATATTGCACAAATCTGGCCTTTATGGAAGAGTGGTAAGAAGAAAGCCATTTCTTAAAGATATCCATAAAAAGTGTTGTTTAAAGTTTGCCACAAGCCACCTGGGAGACACACCAAACATGTGGAAGAAGGTGCTCTGGTCAGATGAAACCAAAATTGAACTTTTTGGCAACAATGCAAAACGTTATGTTTGGCGTAAAAGCAGCACAGCTGAACACACCATCCCCACTGTCAAACATGGTGGTGGCAGCATCATGGTTTGGGCCTGCTTTTCTTCAGCAGGGACAGGGAAGATGGTTAAAATTGATGGGAAGATGGATGGAGCCAAATACAGGACCATTCTGGAAGAAAACCTGATGGAGTCTGCAAAAGACCTGAGACTGGGACGGAGATTTGTCTTCCAGCAAGACAATGATCCAAAACATAAAGCAAAATCTACAATGGAATGGTTCAAAAATAAACACAAGACTGTTTGAGGTTGTGGACAGGTGTATTTTATACTGATAACAAGTTCAAACAGGTGCCATTAATACAGGTAACATGTGGAGGACAGAGGAGCCTCTTAAATAAGAAGTTACAGGTCTGTGAGAGCCAGAAATCTTGCTTGTTTGTAGCTGACCAAATACTTATTTTCCACCATAATTTGCAAATAAATTCATTAAAAATCCTACAATGTGATTTTCTGAATTTTTTTCCCTCATTTTGTCTGTCATAGTTGAAGTGTACCTATGATGGAAATTACAGGCCTCTCATCTTTTTAAGTGGGAGAACATGCACAATTGGTGGCTGACTAAATACTTTTTTGCTCCACTGTACATGTAGGTAGAGTTATTAAAGTAACTATGCATAGATGATGACAGAGAGTAGTAGCGGTGTAAAAGGGGGGAGGGGCAATGCAAATAGTCTGGGTAGCCATTTGACTAGGTGTTCAGGAGTCTTATGGTTTGGGAGTAGAAGCTGTTTAGAAGCCTCTTGGACCTAGACTTGGCGCTCCGGTACCGCTTGCTGCGCGGTAGCAGAGAGAACAGTCTATGACTATGGTGGCTGGAGTCTTAGACAATTTTGAGGGCCTTCCTCGGACACCGCCTGGTATAGAGGTCCTGGATGGCAGGAAGCTTGGCCCCAGTGATGTACTGGGCCGTTCGCACTACCCTCTGTAGTGCCTTGTGGTCGGAAGCCGAACAGTTGCCATACCAGGCAGTGATGCAACCGCTCTCGATGGTGCAGCTGTAGAAGAACCTTTTGAGGATCTGAGGACCCATGCCAAATCTTTTCAGTCTCCTGAGGGGGAAAAGGTTTTGTCGTGCCCTCTTCACGACTGTCTTGGTGTGTTTGGACCATGTTAGTTTGTTGGTGATGTGGACACCAAGAACCTGAAGCTCTCAACCTAGTCCACTACAGCCCTGTCAATGAGAATGGGGGTGTGCTCAGTCCTCCTTTTCCTGTACTCGACAATCATCTCTTTTGTCCTGATCACGTTGAGAGAGAGGATGTTGTCCTGGTACCACACGGCTAGGTCTCTGACCTCCCTATAGGCTGACTCGTCGTCGTCGGTGATCAGTCTTACCACTGCTGTGTCATCGGCAAACTTAATGATGGTGTTGAAGTTGTGCAGTCATGAGGGAACTGGAAGCACAGGAGGGCACTGAGCACACACCCGAGGGGCCCCTGTGTTGAGGATCAACGTGGCGGATGTGTTGTTACCTACACTTACCACCTGGGGGCTGACCCATCAGTAAGTCCAGGACCCAGTAGCAGAGGGAGGTGTTTAGTCCCAGGGTCCTTAGTTTATTGATGAGCTTTGAGTGGAGTATGGTGTTGAACGCTGAGCTGTAGTCAATGAATAGCATTCTCACATACAGTTGAAGTCGGAAGTTTGTATACACCTTAGCCAAATACATTTAAACAAAGTTTTTCACAATTCCTGACATTTAATCTCAATAAAAATGGTCAGGTCAGTTAGGATCAGAATGTGAAATGTCAGAATAATAGTAGAGTGATTTATTTCAGCTTTTATTTCTTTCATCACATTCCCAGTGGGTCAGAAGTTTACATACACTCAATTAGTATTTGGTAACATTGCCAATTTAACTTGGATCAAACGTTACGGGTAGCCTTCCACAAGCTTCCCACAATAAGTTGGGGGAATTTTGGCCCATTCCTCCTGACAGAGCTTGTGTAACTGAGTCAGGTTTGCAGGCCTCCTTGCTCGCACACACTTTTTCAGTTCTGCCCACAAATTTTCTATAGAATTGAGGTCAGGGCTTTGTGATGGCCACTCCAATACCTTGACTTTGTTGTCCTTAAGTCATTTTGCCACAACTTTGGAAGTATGCCTGGGGTCATTGTCCATTTGGAAGACCCATTTGCGACCAAGCTTTAACTTCCTGACTGATGCCTTGAGATGTTGCTTCAATATATCCACATAATAATTATCCACATAATCCTCACAATGCCATCTATTTTGTGAAGTGCACCAGTCCCTCCTGCAGCAAAGCACCCCCACAACATGATGCTGTACGATTGGGATGGTGTTCTTTGGATTGCAAGCCTCCCCATTTTTCCTCCAAACAAAAGGATGATCATTATGGACAAACAATTATATTTTTGTTTCATCAGACCAGAGAACATTTCTCCAAAAAGTACAATCTTTGTCCCCATGTGCAGTTGCAAACCGTTGTCAGGCTTTTTTTATGGTGGTTATGAAGCATGACTTCTTGCTTGCTGAGCGGCCTTTCAGGTTATGCCGATATAGGACTCATTTTACTGTGGATATAGATACTTTTGTACCTGTTTCCTCCAGCATCTTCACAAGGTTCATTGCTGTTGTTCTGTGATTGTTTTGCACTTCTTGCACCAAAGTACGTTCATCTCTAGGAGACAGAACGTATCTCCTTCGTAAGCGGTCTGATGGCTGCGTGGTCCCATGGTGTTTATACTTGCATACTTTTGTTTGTACAGATGAACATGATACCTTCAGGCGTTTGGAAATTGCTCCCAAGGATGAACCCGACTTGTCGAGGTCTACAATTCTTTTTCTGAGATCTTGGCTGATTTCTATTGATTTTCACATGATATCAAGCAAAGAGGCACTGCGTTTGAAGGTAGGCCTTGAAATACATCCACAGGTACACCTCCAATAGACTCAAGTGATATCAATTAGCCTATCAGAAGCTTCTAAAACCATGACATCTGTTAAGTGTCTCCTTGAAGGAGGGAGGTGCAGGAATCAGGAGCAGGAGAGCAAGGAAATCCCAGTATAGTTTATTCCGAAAGTCCCAACTCAACAACAACATGGGGGGGAATATGCCCAAACAAGGTCGCCACACACAGGGAAAATAAACGATACACACGGGGGAGAAACCCCTACTCCTACACACATACCAAACCGGTATAACTGCCGTGTGAAAGAAAAAAACCCTAACACTGTAACCACAGCAAACAATCCCGCACAAAGACTAACAGGCAGCGGAGTTAAATAAACCCACCGAAATAGGACACAGGTTTAAACAATACAGACAGACACAAAGGAAAAATGGATCGGTTGCAGCAAGTAGGCCGGCAACGACGACCGCCAAGCACCGCCCGAACAGGGAGAGGAGTGGAAGTCGTGACAGTACCCCCCCCCCCCCCCCTGACGCGCGGCTTCTGCAGCGCTACGACACCGGCCTCGAGGACGACCCGGAGGATGAGGTGCAGGGCGATCCGGATGGAGTCGGTGAAACTCACTCAGCAGAGATGGGTCCAAGACGCCCAAGACACCGGCACCCAGCATCTCTTCTCCGGACTGTACCCCTCCCAATCCACAAGGTACTGCAGGCCCCTCACCCGACGCCTGGAATCCAGTATGAATCGCACTGTGTATGCCGGGGCCCCCCTCGATGTCCAGGGGAGGGCGGAGGGACCTCCCGCACCTCAGCTCCTTGAAGCAGACTAGCTACCACCGGCCTGAGGAGAGACACATGAAACAAGGGGTTAATACGGTAATAAGGGGGAGCTGTAACCTATAACACACCTCGTTTATTCTCCTCAGGACTTTAAATGGCCCCACAAACCGCGGACCCAGCTTTCGGCAGGGCAGGCGGAGGGGCAGCTTTCGGGGCGACACTGGGGCCTCACTGCGGTGGCGGTCAGCGCTCGCTTTCTGCTGCCCTTCGGCCCGTTTCAGGTGCCCGTGGATGGCTTCCCAGGTCTCATCGAGCGCTTCACCCATTCCTCCACCACAGGAGACTCAGTCTGGCTCGGATGCCACGGTACCAGGACCGGCTGATTCCCCAACACGCACTGAAAGGGCGAAAGGTTAGTTGAGGAGTTGCGAAGTGAGTTCTGGGCCATCTCTTCCCTTTGGAACGCACCTCGCCCACTCACCTGGCCGGTCCTGTTAATACGACCGCAGATACCTACCCACATCCTCGTTTACCCTCTCCACCTGCCTATTACTCTCGGGGTGAAAACCAGAGGTCAGGCTGACCGAGACCCACAGACACTCAATGAACGCCCACCAAGCCCGGGACGTGAACTGGGGACCCCGATCAGAAACTATGTCTTCAGGCACCCCGTAGTGCCGGAAGACGTGAGTAAACAGGGCCTCAGCAGTCTGTAGGGCCGTAGGGAGACCGGAGCAAAGGGAGGAGACGTCAGGACTTAGAAAACCGATCCACAACAACCAGGATCGTGGTGTTACCCTCTACCACGTAGAGGTGTGTGGCCCCAACCTCCATGGGTTCAGGCTCTGCCTCAGGACAACCAAAGGAGGGAGGTGAGTGGCGAGGGGGACACCGACGCTCCAGAAGAAGGTTATCCAGACGGAGGGCCATCGCTATGAGAGCATCAAATGATATGTGGTCATCCCAACTCCATCTGGACCTCTTTGCGCAGTCAACTGAGGAATAGAGTTTGGAGATCCGGCTCATTCCATCAGCCGAAGGCTGCCACAGTCCGATAGGTGATGGCATACACTGCAGCAGTCTGGGCACCCTGCCGGAGTTGGAAAAGTCGCTCACCTCCCTCTCTGCCCTCTGGAGGATGGTTGAAGACCGCACTGAACAGAACATCCCATAGGAACCCAGCTCCTCCTCTCTCCCAGGCAGCCGTAGCCCACTCCACAGCAGGGAAATGATTGGGACCTCTAGGTAGTGGGGGCTCCCGTCTGATAGGAAAAAATAGAGAGCACTGTAGTCAAGGTGGTTGTGGACTAGATGGCCCTGTTCCTCGACCGTCTAGAAGATGGTGTAATTATCTGCTGCTTCCATCATTTCTGAGGCAGTATTCTGTAACGAAGACGCAAGGAGTCAAGAAGCAGCTGCAGCTGGTGAGTTTAATAACAAAACCGACGCGTTACAAAACAAGCGCAGTGTCTGGACATGATAACAGAACCAATACTGCCTGATGACTGAGGTTGGTGAGGGCTATATGAAGGGAGAGTAATCAGTTTGGTGATGAAGTCTAGGTGTGCCTAACGATAGGGAGCAGTGGTGTGCAATGATGGTTGCCAGGTGTAAGCAATGTGTGTTGCCAGGTGTAAGCAATGTGGGTTGCCAGGTGTAAGCAATGTGGGTTGCCATGGCCGGTGGTTAGAAGACTGGCGACGTCGAGCGCCAGAGGGAGGGAGCAGGAGTAGGCTTGACAGCATTATTACTTTTCTAAACACCAAACACCAAAGTCCTCTCTGTTAGTAATGTGTGAGTGACCGACAGGCCGTGGGTTCCTTTGTGAGAAAGATGGCTGTGGAGACCATTGAGGTGATTGGATCACATCTCCTCTTTGATTTGTACAAAATAAGGCCATGTTCACAGTGGGAAGGGCAGAGGGCACTCACTCACCCATTCAAACATTCTCAAGCCAATTCAGGGAATGTTTTCATGCCATGGGACATTTCTTGAAATACTCTCTTTGACCCTCTGTATTTGTATTGGGCTGACCGGTCTGATTTCCCCTCATGCTGTGAGCCTGTCTAGTTTCTTGGAAAATGGGAGGTATTTCTAGGTAGGGGATGACCCATGCTGCTAGGACGGGATAATAGTGAATGCATGGACTCTGAGCGAGGCAAGGCGAGAGCGCGAGGGATTGGTCTGGTAGGGAGGAGGAGGGGGCTGCCTGTCAGCAGGTGATGGCTGATCGCTGAACATCACTTATGCCGAATTGTGTTTGTGGTGGGATTAATGGGAAACTGTAATCAAAATAACAGTTATGCATGCATGTAATGATAATTCACCCACTCAGACTCTACATACTGAATTACAATGGTTGGCAGAAAGTGGGAAACGTTGGTTTCGGATAGGTAAAGTGAGAGTCTCAATCAATCAATCAAATGAATTTATAAAGCCCTTCTTACATCAGCTGATGACACAAAGTGCTGTACAGAAACCCAGCCTAAAACCCCAAACAGCAAGTGCAAGTGGAAAAACTCCCTAGAAAGGCCGGAACCGAGAAAGAAACCTAGAGAGAAACAAGGCTATGAGGGGTGGCCAGTCCTCTTCTGGCTGTGCCGGGTGGAGATTATAACAGAACATAGCCAAGATGTTCAAATGTTCATAGATGACCAGCAGGGCCAAATAATAATAATCACAGTGGTTGTAGAGGGTGCAACAGGTCAGCACCTCAGGAGTAAATGTCAGTTGGCTTTTCATAGCCGATCATTCAGAGTATCTCTACCGCTCCTGCTGTCTCTAGAGAGTTGAAAACAGCAGGTCTGGGACAGGTAGAACGTCCGGTGAACAGGTCAGGGTTCCATAGCCACAGGCAGAACAGTTTAAACTGGAGCAGCAGCACGACCAGGTGGACAATGTGGGTTGCCATGGCCGGACAGCAAGGAGTCATCAAGCCAGGTAGTCATGAGGCATGGTCCAAGGGCTGTGTGTGAGAGAGATTTTATTCTCACAGGACACCGGATAAGACAGGAGAAATGTTCCAGCAATAACAGACTGACCAGAGCCCCCCGACACATAAATTATAGCATAAATACTGGAGACCCCACACCACTAGAGGGATATCTTCAACCACCTATCCTGAGACAGGGTTTCAAATATTTTTATTGAACACACACACGAATGGTGTATAGGTATAAAAGACAGGTATACCATTCATATCTAAACATAAAAGAGCAGACAGGAACAACAAGACCCAGAGTTCTGGGTACAAAACAGATAATCCAAAACACGACATACAGAACAAGGACAGGTAGAAAGAAAGAGGGCAGATGTCACCCCCCCCTCCCCCCTATTCCCCTCCCGACTGCTCGGGTGGCGAGGCCAGCACATGCTGCCGAAAGGTAGATTAAAATATTACAATTGAGAGTGCGTTAATAAGTACAAATTCACAGCGTCGACTGGTCCAAGTAGGAGAGGAAAGGCTGCCAGACTTGATCAAATGTTGATAATTTATTGTTCAGAATATATCTAAATCTTTCTAAGTGTACAGTGTTTGCCATCATTTGGTAGAGGGCGCTTCCCTCCTTTTCCAAAACAACAAGAGTAGTTTTTTTGCCGAAATGAGACCGTAAGAGATTAGTTGTTTTTGGGGGTTGGTTAATCCGTTTAGGGAATCAGGATTATCAGAGGTGGGTCTTGGTCTATTGAAGTCTCCAGAACTTCAGAGATGATCCTAAAAATTCCACTCCAATAACCATACAAGCTAGAGCATAGGGCAAAGCAGTGGAGTAGTGTACCCTGCGCAGCCTGACATTTATCACACAGGGGATGTATCAGGAAATATCCTATGCAGTTTAGTTTTGGAATAGTGCAATCTGTGTAATACCTTGAATTGTATGAGACGATGTCTGGAGTTAATGGAGCAGGTGTGTGGATATACTCCAAGCTCTCTTCCCAGTCTGCCACCGAGATGTCAGTCCCTACTTCTTCCTCCCATTTTGCCTTAATGGCATCTGTAGAAGGTGTGCTAACAGATTGAAAAGCATCATATCAGTTTGCGATGTCAGTTTGTCTGAGGTGGGGCATATTTTTATGCATCCGTCAAACATGGAAGGTTTAGCATTCCCAAATGTTGGGAGGTGTTTTCTAATGTAGTCTCTAATTTGTAGGTATCTGGAAAAAGTTACTTCTGGGAAGATTATAAGTTTCCTTCAGCAACTCAAAAGAAGCAAAGGTCCCTTCTATGTATAAATCCCCTATGGTACTTATCCCCAACTCTCCCCAACGCTCAAAGGTGTTATCAAGGTTAGAGGGGGCAAAGGAGGGATTCCTGGCGACAGGGAGCATGAATGACATTGGTCTAAGCTCAAAGTGGACTTTAATTTGCTTCCAGATTCGGACTGTGCTATGTATAATAGGATTGTTACGATAAAGTGACATCTCCAGATTGACAGGAGACATAATCACAGCACCAATAGAGAAGGGGTGACACTCCTCACGCTCCATACTAAGCAAGCTGGATGACAGAAGTGTGTCATCCAGCAGAAATGTAGCAGCACAGAGTTTAGCGGCCCAGTAATAAAATATAAGATTTGGGAGAGACAATCCTCCTTCCATCTTGGATTTACAGAGGTGTTTTTTACCTATCCTGTGTGTTTTATAATCCCAGATGAAAGGATTGATAATTGAGTCCAGTTGTTTATGAAAGGATTTAGGTATGAATACTGGGATGTTCTGTTATAGGTAGAGCAGTTGTGGGAGGAAGTCCATTTTAATGGCATTAATTCTTCCTGAGCAGAGAAATTGGGAGAGTTCTCCAAAATTGTATGTTTGCCTTGAGTTTTTGCATCAGAGAGGGGAAATTCTCCTTAAATCAGTGGTTTCACTTTTAACTAACGTGAAAGTACAGCATCGCATCGTTGCCTTCTGACCTGATCTTTATTTCATTATCTGGATAGAAACTATTCTTTGACAATGATTAAGCTTTAGTGATAAAGTGAAAGGTAGAAGCTTAAATGAGCGGTAAGTTAATAACAATGAATAAAACATTTTTTAAACAAACACTGCATATGTTTATTTGTTCTATATTTCAGTAACAAGAAGCTTCGGACGCCTCCCAACTATTTCATCATGAACCTGGCAGTGAGTGACTTCCTCATGGCCGTCACACAGTCCCCCATTTTCTTTGTCAACTGTCTCTACAAGGAGTGGGTGTTTGGAGAAACAGGTACTTTTACCTTCATTCCATAAATTTGGTAAAATAACCGCATCAGATCAATTGTCATAATTGAAGGCTTCAGCTAGTTTGGTATGTTGAGATGAATTATGCTGTACACACCGAACAAAAACACTCACCAAAGTAATTCTGTGGAAATTCCATCTCTGAGATTACTCAGATTGTACGATTTCTGTTATCTGTCTCTGTGAAATGATTTATGCTCAGGCTGTAAGATGTACGCCTTCTGTGGGGCCTTATTTGGGATCACCTCCATGATCAACCTGCTGGCTATCTCCATTGACCGCTACATCGTCATCACCAAGCCCCTGCAGGCCCTCCACTGGACCTCTAAACGCCGCACCTCCGTCGTCATCGTCATAGTCTGGCTCTACTCGTTGGCCTGGAGCCTGGCGCCTCTCCTGGGGTGGAGTGAGTTCCCTCCACTAACACCGTCCTTTTGGGTGCCAGTTTTCTGACTGTTTCTAATCTCTTGCCAACTCCTTATGGAATTGTCATACCATGTTTTGCTAGACAATGACACCAGTGGAGTTGGCAAGAGCCCAAACAGATCTGGGACCAGGCTAGCAACCACTTATGTGATCTTTCAAACTAAACCATTGTTCCTATCCAGGTTCCTATATCCCGGAGGGCCTGATGACATCCTGTACGTGGGATTATGTGACCTCCACACCAGCCAATAGGAGCTACACTCTAATGCTATGCGTCTTTGTGTTCTTCATCCCTCTGGGTATCATCTCTTACTGCTACCTCTGCATGTTCCTGGCCATACGCACCGGTAGTAGGTGAGTTGGTACATTCACACACATAGACATACAGTTGAAGTCGGAAGATTACATACACTTAGGTTGGAGTCAATTAAACTTGTTTTTCAACCACTCCACAAATGTCTTGTTAACAAACTATAGTTTTGGCAAGTCGGTTAGGACATCTAATTTGTGCATGGCTCAAGTAATTTTTCCAACAATTGTTTACAGACAGATTACTTATAATTCACTGTATCACAATTCCAGTGGGTCAGAAGATTACATACACTAAGTTGACTGTGCCTTTTAAACAGCTTGGAAAATTCGAGAAAATTATGTCATGGCTTTAGAAGTTTCTCATGGGCTAATTGACATAATTTGAGTCAATGGTATGTGTACCTGTGGATGTATTTCAAGGCCTACCTTCAAACTCAGTGCCTCGTTGCTTGACATCATGGGAAAACCAAAATAAATCAGCTAAGACCTCAGAAAAAAAATGTAGACCTCCACAAGTCTGGTTCATCCTTGGGAGCAATTTCCAAATGCCTGAAGGTACCACGTTCATCTGTATAAACAATAGTACGCAAGTATAAATACCATGGGACCACGCAGCCGTCATACCGCTCAGAAAGGAGACGCGTTCTGTCTCCTAGAGATGAGCATACTTTGGTAAGAAAATTGCAAATCAATCCCAGACCGACAGAAAAGGATCTTCTGAAGATGCTGGAGGAAACAAGTACAAAAGTATCTATATCCACAGTAAAACGAGTCCTATGTCGACATAACCTGAAAGGCCGCTTAGCAAGGAAGAAGCCACTGCTCCAAAACCGCCATAAAAAAAGCAAGACTGGTTTGCAACTGCACATGGGGACAAATATCGCACTTTTTGGAGAAATGTCCTCTGGTCTGATGAAACAAAAATAGAACTGTTCGGCCATAATGACCATCGTCATATTTGGAGGAAAAAAGGGGAGGCTTGTAAGCCGAAGAACACCATCCCGAGTGTGAAGCACGGGTGTGGCAGCATCATGTTGTGGGGGTGCTTTAATGCAGGAGGGAATGGTGCACTTCACAAAATAGATGGCATCATGAGGAGGGAAACCTATGTGGATATAGTGAAGTAACATCTCAAGACATCAGTCAGGAAGTTAAAGACCGGGATTCTTTACTCGGATTAAATGTCAGGAATTGTGAGAAACTGAGTTTAAATGTATTTGACTAAGGTGTATGTAAACGTCTGACTTCAACTGTATACTGTACTTATATACACACACACACACACACGCACGGACACAAGCACGCATACACACACTCATATGCACTCACACACACCATCAAAACACAGATCCAGATGATGGGGCCCTCTGGTTGTCTATCTTCCTCTGACACCCTGAACATCCCCTCTCCGATACCCACAGAGACATGGAGAAGCTGGGCAGTCAGGTAAGGAAGTCCACCCTGATCCAGCAGCAGTCCATCAAGACTGAGTGGAAGCTGGCCAAGATTGCCTTTGTAGTCATCATCGTGTATGTGATGTCCTGGTCTCCCTACGCCTGCGTCACCCTCATCGCCTGGGCTGGGTAACTATGGTGTTACATATCAATTTGAATGGGGTTCAGTTCCCATATCACAAAGTGTCTCAGTAGGAGGGCTGATCTAGGATCAGTTTTGCCTGTTTTTCGATAATTATGAATACGATTACATGGACGGGGGTATCTGATGAAAGATGGCGCTGTCCTGGATGGCGGCCGTTTTGCAAGCGCCAATCCAACTTTGCTATTTTGTGATTCTTTTGTTGTTAATTTCTACTTAATTTTTTCCTTTCTTACCACCCGACAAGAACTTTTGAACATCAGATCTGCAGTTATTTACCTCAATTCCGGCTTCAACTGGGCTCTTTCTCTAATTCCGACCCACTTTACGGGCCAAGAGGAAATGCAGGCGTTACAGAGGCAAGAGGGGGGATCCTGGAGAGATTAAGGTGAAGGGTGAACTGGCCACCTCCTCTGCCCATTCTACTAGCCAATGTACAGTCACTTGATAATAAGATGGATAACCTCCAATCGCGGACTTGCTACCAAGGGGACTGCTTTTCTGAAACATGGCTCTCGGACACAATGACTACCGCCCTGTAGCACTCCCATTTGTAATCATGAAGTACTTTGAGAGGCTGGTTATGCACACATAAACTCCCTCATCCAAGACACCCTAGACCCACTTAATTTGCATATCGCCCCAAAAGATCCATAGACGACACAATCTCAATTGCACTCCACACTACCCTCACCCACCTAGATAAGAGGAATACGTATATATGTGAGAATGCTATCCATTGACTACAGCTCAGCGTTCAACACCATTGTCCTCTCCAAGCTCGTCACCAAGTTTAGGTCCCTGGGACTGAAAGTTCTCCCTTTGCAACTGGATCCTGGACTTTCTGGAGGAAGGTGGTGAGGGTAGGCAAAATCCCCCGCCACGCTAACCCTCAACATGGGGGCCCCACAGGGGTGTGTGCTTAGTCCCTTCCTGTACTCTCTGCTTACCCACGACTGCATAGCGATGCACGACTCGAGTTATACCATCATCAAGTTTGCTGGCAACACAACTGTGGTAGGCCTGATCATCAGCGACGATGAGACAGCCTAAAGGGACGTCGCTGACCTGGAAGTATGGGCCCGGGAACCACAACCTCTTCCTCAACGTCAGTAAGACCAAGGAGCTGATCGTGGACTACAAGAAACGAGGGGGCGAGCAAGCCCCCATCCACATCGATGGGGCTGCAGTGGTGTGGGTCGAGAGCTTCAAGTTCCTGGGTGTTCAAATCACTAAGAACTTAAAATGGTCCACACACCCACTCACAGTCGTGAAAAAGGTGTGACAGTGCCTCTTCCCCCTCAGGAGGTTGATAAGGTTTGGCATGGGCCCTCAAATATTCAAAAAGTTATACAGCTGTTCCATTGAGGTAATCTTGACTGGCTGCATCACTGCTTGGTATGGCAAAAGCACCGCCCTCGATCGCATGACCCTACAGAGAGTGGTGCGGACAGCCAAAAATCGTTAGACTCCAACCAACCAAGCCATAGACTGTTCGCTCTGCTTCCTCATGGCAAGCAGTACCGGTGCATCAAGTCTGACACCAACAGGCTTCTGAACAGCTTTTGTCCTCATGCGATAAGACTGCTAAATAGCTAATGAATGTGTAAATTAAAACTTGAAACTTAATCCTACATCAGCACTTCTCCTCTGAGATGCTTTATGAAGTCCAGATCTAGTTGTGGAGATGCTTGAGCAATAGTTAAAGGGCATATGATCTGGATATTATGAAGGATCAGGGGTCTTGAAAATGTTTTTCTGACTGTTGATTCAGATATGAAGTTGAGGATTGGACTGTAGTTACTGCAGATCTTTGGTTAATGCAGAAAAATATGGGATATATACATTCCGAATCCCACAAATTATTTTAAAGTGAGGCTTGGATTGGTTCGGAATGGCAGGCACCTATGGGTTGACGAGGTGAGAGTCTGTTTTGAGAGTTTTTAAGCGAGAGTAGAGGTGAAGAGAGTGGATGTGAAGTGATGGAGTGCAGTCTGTCGGAGAGGAGGGATAATCAAGCATATGATTCCTCCTGCTCACTCCACAACACCTTTGGGTCACTGCCGAGCCATACGAACAGGCTGCACAGGAGCCAACTAGGCAGGCAGTGCAAACAGACACCCACTGACTGACCAAGGCACAGACGGGCGTGGACTGACGCATGACTGACCATCCGCTGACATACTGAACAAACACAGAGTTCAGACTCCACTTCTATTCAGAGGGTGGAAGCAGAGCAGAACAAGTTACTGCCAAATGTCCGTAAGATCTGAGGAGGTTCGATTACTTTATCTGTGAGGCTTGTAGCGTCCTATAAATGTTACCTCTCCTTTCAGCTATGGAAGTGCCCTCAGTCCCTACTCCAAGGCCGTCCCTGCTGTCATAGCCAAAGCCTCAGCCATCTATAACCCCTTCATCTATGCCATCATCCACTCCAAATACCGGTGAGTATAGTCGTCTTAATGTGTCCCTCCCCTAGGTTAGAACTCAAAACACCATTGTATGTACTTTCCTAACCTTTCATAACCTACGGTTGTTTTGGCAAGTTGCCCTAGGGATCCTTTGGTGTGATTGTGCTTGGCCGTCCAGATTGGGCTCCTACAGGGCATTATGAAAGTACTCAGACCCCTACGACTTTTTCCACAATTTTTTACGTTACTGCCTTATTCTAAAATGTATTAAATAGTCCCCCCCCCCCCCCCCCATTAACCTACACACAATACCCCATAATGACAAAGCAAAAACAGGTAAAAAAAGGTTTACAAATAAACTGAAACATCACATTTACATAAGTATTCAGCCCCTTTAATCAGTACTTTGTTAAAGCACTTTTGGCAACGATTACAGCCTTGATTCTTCTTGGGTATGATGCTACAAGCTCGGCACACCTGTATTTGGGGAGGTTCTCCCATTCTTCTCTGCAGATCCTCACAAGCTATGTTCAGGTCTCTCCTGTTCGAACGTGTTCAAGTCCGGGCTCTGAATGGGCCACTCAGAGGACATTCAGAGACTTGTCCCGTAGCTACTCGTGCATTGTTCTGCTGTAAGGTGAACCTTCACCCCAGTCTGAGGTCCTGACCGCTCTGGAGCAGGGTTTCATCAAGAATCTCTGTACTTTGCTCTGTTCATGTTTCCCTCTATCCTGACTAGTCTCCCAGTCCCTGCCACTGAAAAACACCCCCACAGCATGATGCTGCCTCCAGCATGCTTCACCAAAGGGATGGCTCAATTTTGGTTTCATCAGACCAGAGAATCTTGTTTCTCATGGTCTGAGAGTCCTTTAGGTGCCCTTTGGCAAACTTCAAGCAGGCTGTCTACTGAGGAGTGGCTTCCATCTGGCCACTCTACCATAAAAACCTGATTGGTGGAGTGCTGCAGAGATGGTTGTACTTTTGGAAGGTTCTCTCATCTCCACAGAGTAGCTCTGTTAGAGTGACCATCGGGTTCTTGGTCACGTTCCTGACCAAAGCCCTTCTCCCCTGATTGCTCAGTTTGGCCAGGCGGCCAGCTCTAGGAAGAGTCTTTGTGGTTCCAAACTTCTTCCATTTAAGAATGATGGAGGCCACTGGGTTCTTTGGGACCTTCAATGCTGCAGAAATGTTTTGGTACCCTTCCCCAGATCTGTGCCTCGACATAATCCTGTCTCAGAGCTCTAAGGACAATTCCTTCGACCTCGTGGCTTGGTTTTTGCTCTGACATGCACTGTCAACTGTGGGACCTTATATAGACAGGTGTGTGTCTTTCCAAATCATGTCCAATCAATTGAATTTACCACAGGTGGACTCCAATCAAGTCTTAGAGACATCACAAAGATGATCAATTGAAACAGGATGCACCTGAGCTCAATTTCGAGTCTTCTAGCAAAGGGTCTGAATACTTACAAAAATAAGGTATTTCTGTTTTTTGTTTTGTTTTTCATTTGCAACAATTTCTAAAAACCTGTTGTCGCTTTGTCATTATGTGGTATTGTATGTAGTTTAATGAGGAAAAACATTTATGTAATCCATTTTGGAATAAGGCTGTGATGTAACAAAATGTGGGAAAAGTCAAGGGGTCTGAATACTTTCCGAATGCACTGTATAACAACTGACTTGTTTCATCTGACTTTGGTGATGACAATAGGGAGATTTGGTGTACTATATGCTTGATGTTGTATCCCTCCTTCCTCTTGCCTCTCTCCTCCTTTTATGCTCTCCTTTCCTTTCTTTTTTGTTGACTCTCACATACAGAGACACTCTGGCAGAGAAGGTTCCCTGTCTGCACTGCCTGGCCCAGACCCCTAGGAAGGACTTTATCTCTGTGTCCAACAGTGAGTCCTCCTTCAGGGACTCCATGCTCAGCAGACAGTCCTCCACCTCCAGGACAAAGTTCCATAGAGTGTCCTCTATGTCCACCGGAGACACAGTGAGTTAGTGTGCTTCTGTGGGGTTGGAGGGTAGGGTTGGGGTAGAGTGGTGGTAGGGGTAGAGGGTAGAGTGGTGTAAGGTAGAGGGGTGGAGGGTGGAGGGTAGGGGTAGAGGGTAGGGGTAGAGGAGTGTAGGAGAGGGGTGGAGGGTAGGGGTAGAGGGTAGGGGTAGAGGAGTGTAGGAGAGGGGTGGAGTGGAGGAGTGGAGGAGTGTAGGAGAGGGGTGGAGGGTAGGGGTAGAGGGTAGGGTAGAGTGTAGGAGAGGGGTGGAGGGTAGGGGTAGAGGGTAGGGTATAGTGTAGGAGAGGGGTGGAGGGTAGGGGTAGAGGGTAGGGGTAGAGGAGTGTAGGAGAGGGGTGGAGGGTGGGGGTAGAGGGGTGTAGGAGAGGGGTGGAGGGTAGGAGTCGAGGGGTGTAGGAGAGGGGTGGAGGGTAGGGGTAGAGGAGTGTAGGAGAGGGGTGGGGGGTAGGGGTAGAGGAGTGTAGGAGAGGGGTGGAGGGTAGGGGTCGAGGGGTGTAGGAGAGGGGTGGAGGGTAAGGGTAGAGGAGTGTAGGAGAGGGGTGGGGGGTAGGGGTAGAGGGGTGTAGGAGAGGGGTGGAGGGTAGGGGTAGGGGGGTGGAGGAGAGGGTGGAGGAGAGGGGTGGAGGGTAGGGGTGGAGGAGAGGGGTGGAGGGTAGTGGTGGAGGGTAGGGGTAGAGGGATGGTGGGTAGGGGTAGAGGGGTGGAGGGTAGAGGTAGAGGGGTGGAGGGTAGAGGTAGAGGGGTGGAGGGTAGAGGTAGAGTGGTTTAGTGTAGAGGAGTGGCGGGTAGAGGTAGAGGAGTGGGTGGTAGGAGTGAAGGGGTTGAGGGTAGAGGTAGAGGAGTGGGTGGTAGGAGTGGAGGGATTGAGGGTAGAGGTAGAGGAGTGGGTGGTAGGAGTGGAGGGGTTGAGGGTAGAGGTAGAGGAGTGGGTGGTAGGAGTGGAGGGGTTGAGGGTAGAGGTAGAGTGGTTTAGTGTAGAGGAGTGGGTGGTAGGAGTGGAGGGGTTGAGGGTAGAGGTAGAGGAGTGGGTGGTAGGGGTAGAGGGGTTGAGGGTAGAGGTAGAGGGGTGGGGGGTAGAGGTAGAGTGGTTTAGTTTAGAGGAGTGGAGGGTAGAGGTAAAGGAGTGGGTGGTAGGAGTGGAGGGGTTGAGGGTAGAGGTAGAGGAGTGGGTGGTAGGAATGGAGGGGTTGAGGGTAGAGGTCGAGGAGTGGGTGGTAGGAGTGGAGGGGTTGAGGGTAGAGGTAGAGGAGTGGGTGGTAGGAGTGGAGGGGTTGAGGGTAGAGGTAGAGGAGTGGGTGGTAGGAGTGGAGGGGTTGAGGGTAGAGGTAGAGGAGTGGGTGGTAGGAGTGGAGGGGTTGAGGGTAGAGGTAGAGGAGTGGGTGGTAGGAGTGGAGGAGTTGAGGGTAGAGGAGTGGGTGGTAGGAGTAGAGGGGGTGAGGGTAGAGGTAGAGGAGTGGGTGGTAGGAGTGGAGGGGTTGAGGGTAGAGGTAGGGGAGTGGGTGGTAGGAGTGGAGGGATTGAGTTTAGAGGTAGAGGAGTGGGTGGTAGGAGTGGATGGGTTGAGGGTAGAGGTAGAGGAGTGGGTGGTAGGAGTGGAGGGGTGTAGGGTAGAGTTAGAGGAGTGGGTGGTAGGGGTAGAGGGGTGGAGGGTAGAGGTAGAGGGGTGGAGGGTAGAGGTAGAGGGGTGGAGGGTAGAAGTAGAGTGGTTTAGTTTAGAGGAGTGGCGGGTAGAGGTAGAGGAGTGGGTGGTAGGAGTGGAGGGGTTGAGGGTAGAGGTAGAGGAGTGGGTGGTAGGAGTGGAGGGGTTGAGGGTAGAGGTAGAGGAATAGGTGGTAGGAGTGGAGGGGTTGAGGGTAGAGGAGTGGGTGGTAGGAGTAGAGGGGTTGAGGGTAGAGGTAGAGGAGTGGGTGTTAGGAGTGGAGGGGTTGAGGGTAGAGGTAGAGGAGTGGGTGGTAGGGGTAGAGGGGTGGAGGGTAGAGGTAGAGGGGTGGAGGGTAGAGGTAGAGGGGTGGAGGGTAGAAGTAGAATGGTTTAGTTTAGAGGAGTGGCGGGTAGAGGTAGAGGAGTGGGTGGTAGGAGTGGAGGGGTTGAGGGTAGAGGTAGAGGAGTGGGTGGTAGGAGTGGAGGGGTTGAGGGTAGAGGTCGAGGAGTGGGTGGTAGGAGTGGAGGGGTTGAGGGTAGAGGTAGAGGAGTGGGTGGTAGGAGTGGAGGGGTTGAGGGTAGAGGTAGAGGAGTGGGTGGTAGGAGTGGAGGGGTTGAGGGTAGAGGTAGAGGAGTGGGTGGTAGGAGTGGAGGAGTTGAGGGTAGAGGAGTGGGTGGTAGGAGTAGAGGGGGTGAGGGTAGAGGTAGAGGAGTGGGTGGTAGGAGTGGAGGGGTTGAGGGTAGAGGTAGAGGAGTGGGTGGTAGGAGTGGAGGGATTGAGTTTAGAGGTAGAGGAGTGGGTGGTAGGAGTGGATGGGTTGAGGGTAGAGGTAGAGGAGTGGGTGGTAGGAGTGGAGGGGTGTAGGGTAGAGTTAGAGGAGTGGGTGGTAGGGGTAGAGGGGTGGAGGGTAGAGGTAGAGGGGTGGAGGGTAGAGGTAGAGGGGTGGAGGGTAGAAGTAGAGTGGTTTAGTTTAGAGGAGTGGCGGGTAGAGGTAGAGGAGTGGGTGGTAGGAGTGGAGGGGTTGAGGGTAGAGGTAGAGGAGTGGGTGGTAGGAGTGGAGGGGTTGAGGGTAGAGGTAGAGGAATGGGTGGTAGGAGTGGAGGGGTTGAGGGTAGAGGAGTGGGTGGTAGGAGTAGAGGGGTTGAGGGTAGAGGTAGAGGAGTGGGTGTTAGGAGTGGAGGGGTTGAGGGTAGAGGTAGAGGAGTGGGTGGTAGGGGTAGAGGGGTGGAGGGTAGAGGTAGAGGGGTGGAGGGTAGAGGTAGAGGGGTGGAGGGTAGAAGTAGAGGAATGGGTGGTAGGAGTGGAGGGGTTGAGGGTAGAGGTAGAGGAGTGGGTGTTAGGAGTGGAGGGGTTGAGGGTAGAGGTAGAGGAGTGGGTGGTAGGAGTGGAGAGATTGAGTTTAGAGGTAGAGGAGTGGGTGGTAGGAGTGGAGGGGTTGAGGGTAGAGGTATAGGAGTGGGTGGTAGGAGTGGAGGGGTTGAGGGTAGATGTAGAGGAGTGGGTGGTAGGAGTGGAGGGGTTGAGGGTAGAGGTAGAGGAGTGGGTGGTAGGGGATGAGGGTAGAGGAGTGGGTGGTAGGAGTAGAGGGGTTGAGGGTAGAGGTAGAGGAGTGGGTGGTAGGAGTGGAGGGGTTGAGGGTAGAGGAGTTGGTGGTAGGAGTGGAGGGATTGAGTTTAGAGGTAGATGGGTGGGTGGTAGGGGTAGAGGGATGGAGGGTAGAGGTAGAGGGGTGGAGGGTAGAGGTAGAGTGGTTTAGTTTAGAGGAGTGGTGGGTAGAGGTAGAGGAGTGGGTGGTAGGAGTGGAGGGGTTGAGGGTAGAGGTAGAGGAGTGGCTGGTAGGAGTGGAGGGGTTGAGGGTAGAGGTAGAGGAGTGGGTGGTAGGAGTGGAGGGGTTGAGGGTAGAGGTAGAGGAGTGGGTGGTAGGAGTGGAGGGGTTGAGGGTAGAGGTAGAGGAGTGGGTGGTAGGAGTGGAGGGGTTGAGGGTAGAGGTAGAGGAGTGGGTGATAGGAGTGGAGGGGTTGAGGGTAGAGGTAGAGGAGTGGGTGATAGGAGTGGAGGGGTTGAGGGTAGAGGTAGAGGAGTGGGTGGTAGGAGTGGAGGGGTTGAGGGTAGAGGTAGAGGAGTGGGTGGTAGGAGTGGAGGGGTTGAGGGTAGAGGTAGAGGAGTGGGTGGTAGGAGTGGAGGGGTTGAGGGTAGAGGTAGAGTGGTTTAGGGTAGAGTTAGAGGAGTGTAGGGTAGAGGTAGAGGTAGAGGGGTGGAGCATAGAGGTGGAGGGTTTGGAGAGTAGGGGTAGAGGGGTGGATAGATGCTGCACAAGAATAGATGTCTCATGTTGCCAGGCATACACAAAGGCTGGAGTCAAGTCTACAAAAACAGAAACATTCAAATGCAACAATGTACTGCTTTCTGTACTACAATCTGTTATGTTGTAAGTATGTTTCTGAGAAAATGTATTCAAATGTTGATCACAAAAAACAAAAACATTGTAAAGCACAGTGCTCTAGAGCAGTGGTTCCCAAACGTTTTATAGTCCTGTACCCCTTCAAACATTCAACCTCCAGCTGCGTACCCCCTCTAGCAACAGGGTCAGCGCACTCTCAAATGTTGTTTTTTTGCCATCATTGCAAGCCAGCCACAAACACACTATACAATACATTATTAAACATAAGAACGAGTGTGAGTTTTTGTCACAACCCGGCTCATGGGAAGTGACAAAGAGCTCTTATAGGACGAGGGCACAAATAATAATCAATAATTTAGCTGCTTATTTAGCCATCTTACATATAAAACTTTATTTGTTCATCAAAAATTGTGAATAACTCACCACAGGTTAATGAGCTTGAAAGTACACACATAACTCTGCAATGTTGGGTTGTATTGGAGAGAGTCTCAGTCTTTTTCCACACACAGTCTGTGCCTGTATTTAGTTTTCATGCTAGTGAGGGCCGAGAATCCACTCTCATATAGGTACGTGGTTGCAAAGGGCATCAGTGTCTTAACAGCGCGATTTTCCAAGGCAAGAAACTCTGATTGCAGCCCAATCCAGAAATCTGGCAGTGGCTTCTAATTAAATTACATTTTCACAGAACCGCTTGTTGCAATTTCGATGAGGCTCTCTTGTTCAGATATCGGTAAGTGGACTGGTGGCGGGGCATGAAACCGATAACGAATCTAGTTGTTTGTGTCGTCTGTTTCGGGAAATTACCTGCGTAATTGCACACCCAGCTCACTCGGGTGCTTCACTGCAGTGTATATCACATTTCACATTGTCCGTAAGCTTGAGTTCATTTGCACACAAAAAGTAATACAATGATGGAAAGACCTGTGTGTGTTGTCCTTGTTAATGCAGACAGAAAAGAGCTCCAACTTCTTAATCATACCCTGTAATCCTAGATTCAGATCATTCAGGTGAGAAAAAACATCACCCAGATTGGCCAGTCGTGTGAGAAACTCGTCATCATGCAAGCGGTCAGACAAGTGAAAATGATGGTCATTAAAGAAAACTTTATGCTCGTCTCTCAATTCAAAAAAATGTGTCAATACTTTGCCCCTCGATAACCAGCACACTTCTTGTAAAAGCGTTACATGGTCGCTGCCCATATCATTGCATAATGCAGAAAATACACAAGAGTTCAGGGGCCTTGCATACCTTAAGGGAACATTTCGGCATTTCGTGTATGATCAGTGAGAAAGTCCATATTGCAAATGTACGGTCCCTTACTAGACGTCCGAAATCGTTTGTAAAATTCGCGGTCGGCGTCGGGCCGTGCGGTAGGGCCAGACCTACCGGGAAGTCATCAAATGAACTTTGTCGGACATTCGGTTTCCGTTTTATAAAATAAACAAGTTTTTGAGCGTTTTTCCGCTATCCCGGAATTTCCCACAAGAGGGCATACGGAATCATATGGCAATTTGGCAAAACATCACGAATCACGACGGGGCCTTATCTCGAAAACGGAAAATATTTCGAAGCCGAAACTTGGTGAGCGTAGGTTTGGCATAATGGGCAGTTGGCCCCGAACAAGATGGCGTCTAGGCCTCGACGGTTTTTGAGTTATGGCCGTTTTTCTGGGATTAAAGGTCCTAAATGGAAATAGAGAAATTATTTTTCCACTTCAGGTCAAAGTCAAGGAGCCTCCGGTGTCAATAAAAAAAGAACCAGCCATTTATCTATCGTCATTTAAGAGAAACGGAACAATGACAACTTGGCGATGGTCACAAATAGGCGTTTTTTTTTTTCAACGGTTACAGATCCAGTTGCAGGGTGTTCATACGAATCTTTTTAAAGTGTGCTGCGGAGCTCTGCGAGATTTCTGTGATTTTCTATGATTTTCTGAAATAACACACACATACTAAACCCTCCGTAAATAACTCAGTTGTTAACGTAAAGACTTAAAACTCAGGATTCTGTAACAGCATACCCCAATGAGGATATGTGGTGATTTATAGCTTCCTGTGCCAACCGGAAGTGCCATAATTGGTGTCTCAGGGGCTGTTTCAAAGGGTTAAAAAAGTCTGATCTGTCCAAAACTTCATATATGTGATTAGGCAACCCCCATGAACTGTAAATCAGTCATTTTTCCCCAAAAAATTCAAAGGAAAAAAAAATCACACTAAAACACAACTTGAATGGAGGGACGTATTGGGGTGCGTAGAGACAGACAGTGGCTGCAATAGTTAGCTTTGTTCGAGCTAAAAAAGAACCGTCAGACCTAGAGTTCCGAAACTTTAGAAACCTGTTCTAGACCTCCGGTCGATGGTGTGTGGTGAGTTACGTGGCTCTAGACGGTTCTCGGACCGAGAAACAGCCTCGTACATTTGCAATACCTTCAATTCATTTTGACCATTACGAAAATGACCACGTTTAGAAAAGTCTCAGAGACGCAAGGCTAGGTGCATTGAAACCGGCTCGGCCCATAGAGACAGACCCCAACGTTTCTGTCCGATAGCTCGTTCAAGGACCCCGTAGCAAGGCATGGAAAAAAGTGGATTTTCAGCACCAATTAGGGTTTTTCTCGGACACCAAATGACCTATCGAGCCGAAACTCGGGATTCGGGGTCGCCTCACATAGGACTTCACATAATGTCCGAACTGGACCCGCAGCTAGAACGTAACTATGTGTTTTACCTTTTTATTATGTTTTAAACTAAAGGCGCTGTGAATTATGGGACTGCTCTGACATATGTGATAGTTGGCTTCTAAATGAGTAGTAAAAAGTGGGTTTGGTGTCATAATGACATCTAATTGACTGATGGACACTGACTTGCTAGTTGACTTTTGTGCATTTGCAATATGTTTAAACGGAGAGGGACCATCACCAAAATGGCATTCTGAAATCAACACAAAAAATGGCATCACCATAGTCTCCAGACTGTGCTGAGTTCAACGAGCTATCCCGCTTGACCGTAGCTCGCTCGGTCTAAGCGCAACGACCATTAGAAAAGTAGGCCCAAAATGAAGCCTGCCCCACAATGTCATTTGCTTTTGAGTGACAGTGAGAGAACCGTTAGGGTGAGAAGAAAAATTCCACCACATGAATGTTCCTAAGGTCCTCCCGATCTGTACAAGCCTAACCTTGACCGTGTGGCATTAACCCTTAAGAGTAAAACAGTGTTTTTTGATCTCACAGATTACAGTGTCATCTCTCCCCATAGGAATACATTGCCTGCACCCCTAATTTCAACCTGAAGTCTATATGGGTTATGAATGCCGTATGAACCTGTCTTCGGTACCAGTCCATCAGGCCACTATGAGGTCTACCTGTGTTGATTCTGAGCTTCCTGGACCAACCGGAAGTGGTTAAAATGCCCCTAAAAGTGTTTACCCATACCCTGCCTGCAGTTTGACAGACATAGTGCATTCAACCCTGTGTAAATCAGTCAGTTCTTAACGTAAGGACTTAAAACTCAGGATTCTGTAACAGCATACCCCAATGGGGATATGTGTTGATTTATAGCTTCCTGTGCCAACCGGAAGTGCCATAACTGGTGTCTCAGGGGCTGTTTCAAGGGGTTAAAAAAGTCTGATCTTTCCAAAACTTCATATGTGTGATTAGGCAACCCCCATGAACTGTAAATCAGTCATTTTTCCCCAAAAAAATCAAAGGAAAAAAAAATCACACTAAAACACACCTTGGATGGAGGGACGTATTGGGGTGCGTAGAGACAGACAGTGGCTGCAATAGTTAGCTTTGTTGGAGCTAAAAAAGAACCGTCAGACCTAGAGTTCCGAAACTTTAGAAACCTGTTCTAGACCTCCGGTTGATGGTGCGTGGTGAGTTACGTGGCTCTAGACGGTTCTCGGACCGAGAAACAGCCTCGTACATTTGCAATACCTTCAATTCATTTTGACCATTACGAAAATGACGACGTTTAGAAAAGTCTCAGAGACGCAAGGCTAGGTGCATTGAAACCGGCTCGGCCCATAGAGACGGACCCCGACGTGCCTGTCCGATAGCTCGTTCAAGGACCCCGTAGCAAGGCATGGAAAAAAGTGGATTTTCAGCACCAATTAGGGTTTTTCTCGGACACCAAATGACCTATCGAGCCGAAACTCGGGATTCGGGGTCGCCTCACATAGGCCTTCACATAATGTCCGAACTGGACCCGCAGCTAGAACGTAACTATGTGTTTTACCTTTTTATTATGTTTTAAACCGAAGGCGCTGTGAATTATGGGACTGCTCTGACATATGTGATAGTTGGCTACTAAATGAGTAGGAAAAAGTGGGTTTGGTGTCAATTGATATCCATTTGGTGTCATAATGACATCTAATTGACTGATGGACACTGACTTGCTAGTTGACTTTTGTACATTTGCAATATGTTTAAACGGAGAGGGACCATCACCAAAATGGCATTCTGAAATCAACACAAAAAATGGCATCACCATAGTCTCCAGACTGTGCCGAGTTCAAGGAGACGCCCCGCTTGACCGTAGCTCGTTCTGAGTGCAGCAAACTTGAAAAAAAGAAGGCCCAAAATGAAGCCTGCACCACAATGTCATTTGATTTTGGGTGGCAGTGAGAGAACCGTTAGGGTGAGAAGCACAATTCCACCACATGAATGTTCCTAAGGTCCTCCCGATCTGAACAAGCCTAACCTTGACCGTGTGGCATTAACCCTTCACAGTAAAACAGGGTTTTTTGATCTCACAGATTACAGTGACATCTCTCCCCATAGGAATACATAGCCTGCACCACAAAATTCAACCTGAAGCCTATATGGGTTATGAATGCCGTATGAACCTGTCTTCGGTACCAGTCCATCAGGCCACTATGAGATCTACCTGTGTCGAATCTAAGCTTCCTGGAGCAACCGGAAGTGGTTAAAATGCCCCTAAAAGTGTTTACCCATACACTGCCTGCAGTTTGATAGACATAGTGCATTCAACCCTGTGTAGATCAGTCAATTCTTAACGTAAAGACTTAAAACTCGGGATTCTGTAAGTGGCTATGTAAATCAAGACATGTGTTTACTTATAGCTTCCTGTGCCAACCGGAAGTGCCTTTAATTGGGTCACACTCTCTGTTTCGAAGGGTTAAAAAAGTCACATCTCTCCAAAACTTCATATGTGTGACTAGGTAACCCTTCTGAACTGTAAATCAGTCATTAATCCCAACAGATGTCAAAGAAAAGCTCCCTCACACACACACAGGAAGGATGGAGTGATAAAGTGCGGTGCTTAAAGACACAGAGAGCAGGAAATGGCATTACCATAATCCCTAGGCCGTACCGAGTTCAGCGAGATATCCCGCTTGACCGTAGCTCGCTCGGTCTAGGCGCAGCGAGCATTAGAATAGTAGGCCCAAAATGAAGCCTGCACCACAATGTCATTTGCTTTTGGGTGACAGTGAGAGAACCGTTAGAGTGAGAAGAAAAATTGCACCACATGAATGTTCCTAAGGTCCTCCCGATCTGAACAAGCCTAACCTTGACCGTGTGGCATTAACCCTTAACAGTAAAACAGTGTTTTTTGATCTCACAGATTACAGTGTCATCTCTCCCCATAGGAATACATTGCCTGCACCCCTAATTTCAACCTGAGGCCTATGTGGGTTATGAATGCCGTATGAACCTGTCTTCGGTACCAGTCCATCAGGCCACTATGAGGTCTACCTGTGTTGATTCTAAGCTTCCTGGACCAACCGGAAGTGGTTAAAATGCCCCTAAAAGTGTTTACCCATACACTGCATGCAGTTTGATAGACATAGTGCATTCAACCCTGTGTAGATCAGTCAATTCTTAACGTAAGGACTTAAAACTCAGGATTCTGTAACAGCATACCCCAATGAGGATATGTGTTGATTTATAACTTCCTGTGCCAACCGGAAGTGCCATAATTGGTGTCTCAGGGGCTGTTTCGAAGGGTTAAAAAAGTCTGATCTTTCCAAAACTTCATATGTGTGATTAGGCAACCCCCATGAACTGTAAATCAGTCATTTTTCCCAAAAAAATTCAAAGGAAAAAAAAATCACACTAAAACACAACTTGGAAGGAGGGACGTATTGGGGTGCGTAGAGACAGACAGTGGCTCCAATAGTTAGCTTTGTTGGAGCTAAAAAAGAACCGTCGGACCTAGAGTTCCGAAACTTTAGAAACCTGTTCTAGACCTCCCGTAGATGGTGCGTGGTGAGTTACGTGGCTCTAGAAGGTTCTCGGACCGAGAAACAGCCTCGTACATTTGAAATAACTTCAATTCATTTTTGCATCACGAAAATGACGACATTTAGAAATGTCCCAGAGTCGCAAGACTAGGTGCATTGCGAACGTCTCGGCCCATATAGACAGACCCCAACGTTTCTGTCCAATAGCTCATTCAAGGACCCCGTAGCAAGTCATGGAAAATAGTGGATTTTCAGCACCAATTAGGGTTTTTCTCGGACACCAAATGACCTATCGAGCCGAAACTTGGGATTCGGGGTCGCCTCAGCTAGGCCAACACATAACATAAGAAATGGACCCGCAGCTAGAACGTAACTACGTGTTTTATGGTTTTTTTATGGTTTGAACCGAAGGGGTTGTGAATTTTGGGCCAGCTCTGAAGTATGTAATAGTTGGCTACTAAACGAGTTGGAAAAAGTGGGTTTGGTGTCAGTTTGTATCAGTTTGGTGGTCAGAATGATATCTAATTGACTGATGGACTCTTGTCCACTTGACTCTTGTACATTTGCAATATGATCCTATAGTGAAAAAACATCACCAAAAGCGACATTCTGAAATCAACCCAAACGAGCGATTGAGATGACCCAGAATCACTGCAAAGCCATCCCGAGTTCATCGGGCCAGTCAATTTCACATTCCTGCAAGATTTTTATAGCATGACAAATTCGTGATGGTACCTGCCCTTTAAAACATATTGCAAATGCACAGTGACTTTGAAAAAGTAAGAAACAAAAAAAAATACATCTAAAAAATTTTGAGCATGACAAATTCGTGATGGTACCTGCCCATTGAAACATATTGCAAATGCACAGTGACTTTGAAAAAGTAAGGAAACATAAACAAAAAAAATCCAAAATTTTTATTTTTGGGTGACCAGTTGCACGTGCATTTGCAATATGATTCTATAGTGAAAAAACATATTGCAAATGCACAGTGACTTTGAAAAAGTAAGGAAAAATAAACAAAAAAAATCTAAAATTTTTTTGGGGGGATGACCAGTTGCACGTGCATTTGCAATATGATTCTATAGTGAAAAAACATATTGCAAATGCACAGTGACTTTGAAAAAGTAAGGAAACATAAACAAAAAAAATCTAAATTTTTTTGGGGGGGATGACCAGTTGCATGTGCATTTGCAATATGATTCTATAGTGAAAAAACATATTGCAAATGCACAGTGACTTTGAAAAAGTAAGGAAACATAAACAAATGGACATAATGAAATCATCATTTTTTTTTTCCCGGTTACCAGTTGCACGCGCATTTGCAATATGATTCTATAGTGAAAAAACATATTGCAAATGCACAGTGACTTTGAAAAAGTAAGGAAACATAAACAAAAAAAATCTAAAAAATGTTTTGGGGGGTGACCAGATGCACGTGCATTTGCAATATGATTCTATAGTGAAAAAACATATTGCAAATGCACAGTGACTTTGAAAAAGTAAGGAAACATAAACATTTTATTTTTATTTTTAGGTGACCAGTTGCACGTGCATTTGCAATATGATTCTATAGTGAAAAAACATATTGCAAATGCACAGTGACTTTGAAAAAGTAAGGAAACATAAACAAAAAAAATCAAAAAATTTTTTGGGGGGGTGACCAGATGCACGTGCATTTGCAATATGATTCTATAGTGAAAAAACATATTGCAAATGCACAGTGACTTTGAAAAAGTAAGGAAACATAAACAAAAAAAATCAATTTTTTTTGGGGGGGGGTGACCAGATGCACGTGCATTTGCAATATGATTCTATAGTGAAAAAACATATTGCAA
The DNA here is from genome assembly GCF_045791955.1 of Oncorhynchus clarkii lewisi. Taxonomy (NCBI): domain Eukaryota; kingdom Metazoa; phylum Chordata; class Actinopteri; order Salmoniformes; family Salmonidae; genus Oncorhynchus; species Oncorhynchus clarkii. Next base: position 37,739,572 of record NC_092151.1, read on the forward strand.
ATGCACAGTGACTTTGAAAAAGTAAGAAACAAAAAAAAATACATCTAAAAAATTTTGAGCATGACAAATTCGTGATGGTACCTGCCCATTGAAACATATTGCAAATGCACAGTGACTTTGAAAAAGTAAGGAAACATAAACATTTTATTTTTATTTTTAGGTGACCAGTTGCACGTGCATTTGCAATATGATTCTATAGTGAAAAAACATATTGCAAATGCACAGTGACTTTGAAAAAGTAAGGAAACATAAACAAAAAAAATCAAAATTTTTTTTGGGGGGGGTGACCAGATGCACGTGCATTTGCAATATGATTCTATAGTGAAAAAACATATTGCAAATGCACAGTGACTTTGAAAAAGTAAGGAAACATAAACAAAAAAAATCTAAATTTTTTTTGGGGGGATGACCAGTTGCATGTGCATTTGCAATATGATTCTATAGTGAAAAAACATATTGCAAATGCACAGTGACTTTGAAAAAGTAAGGAAACATAAACAAATGGACATAATGAAATCATCATTTTTTTTTTCCCGGTTACCAGTTGCACGCGCATTTGCAATATGATTCTATAGTGAAAAAACATATTGCAAATGCACAGTGACTTTGAAAAAGTAAGGAAACATAAACAAAAAAAATCTAAAAAATGTTTTGGGGGGTGACCAGATGCACGTGCATTTGCAATATGATTCTATAGTGAAAAAACATATTGCAAATGCACAGTGACTTTGAAAAAGTAAGGAAACATAAACATTTTATTTTTATTTTTAGGTGACCAGTTGCACGTGCATTTGCAATATGATTCTATAGTGAAAAAACATATTGCAAATGCACAGTGACTTTGAAAAAGTAAGGAAACATAAACAAAAAAAATCAAAAAATTTTTTGGGGGGGTGACCAGATGCACGTGCATTTGCAATATGATTCTATAGTGAAAAAACATATTGCAAATGCACAGTGACTTTGAAAAAGTAAGGAAACATAAACAAAAAAAATCAATTTTTTTTGGGGGGGGGTGACCAGATGCACGTGCATTTGCAATATGATTCTATAGTGAAAAAACATATTGCAAATGCACAGTGACTTTGAAAAAGTAAGAAACAAAAAAAAATACATCTAAAAAATTTTGAGCATGACAAATTCGTGATGGTACCTGCCCTTTAAAACATATTGCAAATGCACAGTGACTTTGAAAAAGTAAGAAACAAAAAAAAATACATCTAAAATTTTTTGAGCATGACAAATTCGTGACGGTACCTGCCCATTGAAACATATTGCAAATGCACAGTGACTTTGAAAAAGTAAGGAAACATAAACAAAAAAACATCAACACATTTTTTGGGTAACCAGTTGCATATTTTAGATCACAAGATGACAAAGGTATAGTTTGAGCAAAGTAAAGCTTGAATTTTGAGCATGACAAATTCGTGATGGTACCTGCCCATTAAAACATATTGCAAATGCACAGTGACTTTGAAAAAGTAAGAAACAAAAAAAAATACATCTAAAATTTTTTGAGCATGACAAATTCGTGACGGTACCTGCCCATTGAAACATATTGCAAATGCACAGTGACTTTGAAAAAGTAAGGAAACATAAACAAAAAAACATCAACACATTTTTTGGGTAACCAGTTGCATATTTTAGATCACAAGATGACAAAGGTATAGTTTGAGCAAAGTAAAGCTTGAATTTTGAGCATGACAAATTCGTGATGGTACCTGCCCATTAAAACATATTGCAAATGCACAGTGACTTTGAAAAAGTAAGAAACAAAAAAAAATACATCTAAAAATTTTTGAGCATGACAAATTCGTGACGGTACCTGCCCATTGAAACATATTGCAAATGCACAGTGACTTTGAAAAAGTAAGGAAACATAAACAAAAAAACATCCAAAACATTTTTGGGTAACTTTGACTTTTGACTTCCTATGAAATCATATTGCAAATAGACAAATCATATTCCTTATGCACAAGTAAAAAAAAAAAAATTATGATAATAACATTTTACAAAAGTATATTCATACACTTCTTACACATGATTAATTGTCTTAAAATCGAAACAATTTCGAAAAACGGTCCAGAAAGCACTTTTTTTAGTTTTTAAAGTTTAAAAAAAAAATCAAATTTTCGACTTTTGACTTCCTATGAAATCATATTCCAAATGGAGAAAACATATGCCTTATGCACAAGTAAAAAAAATAAAAAAAAAATGATAATAAAGTATGACTAAAGTATGTTGATAAAGTTCTTATACATGTGTAATTGACACAAAAATTGAAAGAAATTTGAAAAACGGTCCAGAAAGCACTTTTTTAAGGATGTGTGAAGTTTTTTACCAAATTTTGACATTTTTGACTTTTGACTTTTGACTTCCTATGAAATCATATTCCAAATGGAGAAAACATATGCCTTATGCACAAGTAAAAAAAAATAAAAAATAGGATAATAAAGTATGACTAAAGTATGTTGATAAAGTTCTTATACATGTGTAATTGACATAAAAATTGAAAGAATTTTGAAAAACGGTCCAGAAAGCACTTTTTTAAGGATGTGTGAAGTTTTTTACCAAATTTTGACATTTTTGACTTTTGACTTTTGACTTCCTATGAAATCATATTGCAAATGTACAAAACATATGCCTTATGCGCATGTAATAAAAAAAATAAAAAAATATGATAAAAAAATTGGACAAAAGTATATTCATACAGCTCTTACACATGTGTAATTGACAAAAAAATCGAAAGAATTTCGAAAAAAGGCCCAGAAAGCACTTTTTTAAGGGGTGAAAAGTTTTTGAAAAAAATATCCTTTTTTCAAAAATTTTCTTTTGGATGTTGACTTGGGTTACATTTCCAATATGAAAAACCCCGGTGGAGCGCACTCGCCCCCTGTTGGATTTTTGAGGTGTTACAATTGGCAATTGCCATATGGCATTTGCCATATACTTTACACGAATCAACGCCGCTTTGGGTGGTATTGGACATCGTGTATATGGTTTGTCCAATGCCAATATCTTGCCATTCATTTTTGTACAATTCAGGGGGGTATTCCCTTACTTTAATAAAGTTAACCATTTTCACTGTAGTGTCCAAAACGTCTTTCAAGCTGTCAGGAATTCCCTTGGCAGCAAGAGCCTCTCGGTGGATGCTGCAGTGTACCCAAGTGGCGTCGGGAGCAACTGCTTGCATGTGCGTTACCACTCCACTATGTCTCCCTGTCATGGCTTTTGCTCCATCAGTACAGATACCAACATATCTTGACCACCAAAGTCCATTTGATGTCACAAAGCTGTCCAATACTTATATATTTCCAGTGGTTTGCAGAAGAGGATGTCTTCCATAATTGACCCCCCATAAACGTAAAGGGACATACACCAGGAGCTGTGACAGGCCCGCCACGTCTGTTGACTCATCCTGTAGCGCATAGAATTCACTGGCTTGTATGCGAAGCAGTGATTGTTTCAAAACATCTCCTGCCATGTCACTGATGCGTCGTGAAACAGTGTTGTTTGATGAAGATATTGTCTGTATAGTTTTTTTGGCCTTTTCCCCCAGCACTGTCCCAGCCATATCCACAGCAGCAGGAAGAATGAAGTACTCCACAATAGTATGGTGCTTGCCTGTCCCAGCCACTCGGTAGCTCACCATATAAGATGCTTCTAGCCCATCTTATTAATGGTATCTGTTGCTTTTATTCATGTCTTACTACTCAAAAGTCCTATTTTTTCTCGCTCAAAAAACTAATGTGGCTTATTTTTCAAATTGTCATGTTTCGTCTCTAAATGTCTGTACAAGAGTGAAGGTTTCCCGTGTGAGATCTTTTCACTACGTTACTATGTAAACAATATCACAAGACAAATACCATATCATGGAGCAGTATTAAGATGTATTCTCCTAAACGGATTAAAGCTGGTGAAAGGTGAAATAGGTCCATCCAAGGTCCAAGTCACTTTCTTATTTCAGATTACTGGCATTCACACCAAAGTCCTCATCAAAATAACCAGAGTGGTGACTGTCTGATCTCTGTGGGTCAGTGTTCACTCAGGTCATTGGCTGCCCCAGGCACATTTGTTACTGTTTTTGTTTTGAGATGAACATCCAGCTTCATGGTAAAAAAAGGTTGTATAGTCTGGTGTTCTATCTCGCGTGTAATGATGTCTGAGGAGAAAAACAGTGCTTTAGTTTGAAGTAACGTTTTTGTTGTTGTAATATAGCAAACAGACGTGGCAGTTAAACCGCTATGGATTCCAGCATTATGACGTGTCTTATGCGTCATTGGCGTAACACACAATAACTTTACTTTGTGTTTACATGCTGAATTAGAGCTCAGCTGCTGAGTGAGGACAAAGACCAAAAAGCCTTCTAGGTGCCAAGACAACTCCCTGACACACCCCAGGGCTCTTGACTAACTGGCTAACACACACATGCATCCAGCAGCACACCAGGAGCTCTGGGTATGATGCTCTGATGCGGTGTGTGTTTGATGCTGTGGACCCATCGGGAGAGGTCTGTAGGGGAAATGGGTGTCCTTCTGAGCCCCTTCAGAGCTGTCTGTCCAGTGGTCCACTAGTCTCGGGAGGGAGCCTTGGGCAGATTCAGCACTACTGTACCTGCCGGTTCCACTTTAGACCGTCTGGAAGTGCTAAGTCTGCACAATCACAGCTGAACAGCAGGAGGTCTATATCCTGGACCTCCTACATATGGACCTACTGGACCTCCTACAGTTCTGTCCAAACACAAAGGACCCCCCAAAAAAACCTGGTTGACTTGGACCTGGATGACTTGGACCTGGCTGACTTGGACCTGGATGACTTGGACCTGGATGATGTGGACCTGGATGACTTGAACCTGGATGACTTGGTTGACTTGGACCTGGATGACTTGGACCTGGCTGACTTGGACCTGGCTGACTTGGACCTGGCTGACTTGAACCTGGATGACTTGGACCTGGATGACTTGGACCTGGATGACTTGAACCTGGATGACTTGGTTGACTTGGACCTGGATGACTTGGACCTGGCTGACTTGGACCTGGCAGAACTGGACCTGGATGACTTGGTTGACTTGGACCTGGATGACTTGGACCTGGATGACTTGAACCTGGCTGACTTGGACCTGGATGACTTGGATCTGGATGACTTGGACCTGAATGACTTGGACCTGAATGACTTGGACCTGGATGACTTGGACCTGGATGACTTGGACCTGGATGACTTGGACCTGGATGACTTGGACCTGGATGACTTGGACCTGGCTGACTTGGACCTGGATGACTTGGACCTGGATGATTTGGACCTGGATGACTTGGTTGACTTGGACCTGGATGGCCTGGATGACTTGGACCTGGCTGACTTGTACCTGGATGACTTGGACCTGGCTGACTTGGACCTGGATGACTTGGACTTGGATGACTTGGACTTGGCTGACATGGACCTGGATGACTTGGACCTGGCTGACTTGGACCTGGATGACTTGGACCTGGCTGACTTGGACCTGGATGACTTGGATTTGGATGACTTGGACCTGGCTGACTTGGACCTGCATGACTTGGACCTGGCTGACTTGAACCTGACTGACTTGAACCTGGCTGACTTGAACCTGGCTGACTTGGACCTGGATGACTTGGATGACTTGGACCTGGATGACTTGGACCTGGATGACTTGGACCTGGCTGACTTGGACCTGGATGATTTGGACCTGGATGACTTGGTTGACTTGGACCTGGATGGCCTGGATGACTTGTACCTGGATGACTTGGACCTGGCTGACTTGGACCTGGATGACTTGGACTTGGATGACTTGGACTTGGCTGACTTGGACCTGGATGACTTGGACCTGGCTGACTTGGACCTGGATGACTTGGACCTGGCTGACTTGGACCTGGATGACTTGGACCTGGATGACTTGGACCTGGCTGACTTGGACCTGGCTGACTTGGACCTGGCTGACTTGAACCTGGCTGACTTGGACCTGGCTGACTTGGACCCGTATTGTGTGTAACCTCCACAGCAGATGAGGAGTGATGTCGAGCTGGACCCCATGGACCAGCAGGGCCAGTCTCTGAGAATCAGCCACTCCTCTGGAGCTCTGAGGGTGAAGGAGTGCAGACAGTCATCCCAGCAGCGGGCCAAGATAAGGAACAGCAACAGTCAGGAAAAGGTAAGGTTGGAGTTCCAGCTAGGAGTTGGTGGCTGGGTAGAACTTTGCACGGTTTCTGTGGCGAACTGTCACTCAAACACACGTTTGGGGGGCGCTGTAATGCTTTTTCTGAACATGAAACGAATCTGTCAGGCTGACAGTGTAATACAACATTTAAATAACAGCTGGTACCTGGTATACTCAGGTTCACAGGTGCTTTAACATTATGTATTTATTTATTTATACATTATTTACGCAATTTGCAATCATTTGCAATGGAACAGAGGCATAGACAGAAGTTTTTCTAAATGTTATATAGTTGAGAAGTCACCACTTGAAAATTATAAGGATGGTAAAAATGTAATTCACGACCCATTTATTTTGGTGCTCTCATAGTGTGATAGGGGCTCACTGAGCAGCTGTGACCACGACCTGGTGTCTGAATCTGTCAACATGGCCACCGTGCCCCTCTTATGACCAGAGAGGAGGCTGGAGAGGGGTGGCAGGAGCAGGACAAGGAGAAGACCCAGGACAGAGTCCCCCAGTCAGCCCTTGAGGTGGAGCCAGCCTCACCCCTAGGATCCCCAGGACCCTGATCCACAACAAACACAGACACTCTAATGTTTCCCAGATCATCATCATCCCCTCGTCAGAGACGACGGAGGACTATAAGGGGGAGGAGCATGGAGCACAGACCCGTGAGAAGAACTTGCTACTGGGCCTGCAGAGTTTAAACTGCTCCACTGAACTGCTGGAGTCGGTGGAGAAATTCCTCTCCTGAAACACCCCTGTTGAGTCTGTCTGAAGGTTTTGTGGTGTACAATACAGACAAGCAAGTGAGGAGAGCAAGTGAGGATTGTTATGGTCCAAGGACTGTAACTGAAAACTGTAAATTATATGCACATTTTGGGTATTATCAACAGTAAAATAATCTGAAACATTTTTCTGCAGCATACTGTAAATTGTGGTGCATTGTGGGAAAATGTTGTGGGCAGGGAAAGAGTTGCTGTATTTCAAATGGTACTGTAATTCCACCTCACAGAATACAGTACCGTCCAGTATCTTTGGAGCGTTCCATCTGTACCAAAAACCTTTTGACCACTAGTGGGTGCACAGCACTGCTGTTTCTGTCTCATTAACATATTTTGAGGTGTGCCTTGTAAAAAAATATTTTTGTTGCACCCGTGAGTGAGAATGCTGCACCAATTTAACTCATATGTGGTTATAGTGTCCCTACAACTTGTACAGGGGCCAGATTATAGCTGCAATTTGTAACTTTTTGGGCAATCTGACCAAATTCACAGAGAAATGTAATTTATAGATTTGTCATTCTCATTGAAAGCATGTCTAAGAAGTGGTAGATCTGTTATATGTGTGTTATTTCTATGCTTCCTGTTCATAAGTTGTGTTTTTGAATCTTTTACTTTCGGTTTTGTATACCAGCTTCAAACAGCTGAAAATACAATACTTTTGGTTATGGAAAATATATTTCACAGCAGTTTAGATGGTACAATGATTCTATATACACTATACTTGTTTGCCTAATTTCAGTTTATATGACAAAACAAACTATTAGAATTTTTGCAACCAGGAAATGGTGGTGCGATTTCTGCATAGTGCGTCTTTAAACCTTAAATGGTTGAGCATTTTGCCATGTCCTTTTGGTCTGTCTTGCCCTGTAGTCGCTGCCAGTTTGGAAGCCTTTGTTAAGGCCTCCAGACGTGCAAGTAATGTAAAACACCAAATATTTATCATTATAAACTGGGTGGTTCGATCCCTGAATGCTGATTGGCTGACAGCCATGGCATATCAGACCATATACCACGGTTATGACAAAACATTTATTTTTACTGCTCTAATTACGTTGGTAACCAGTTTATAATAGCAATAAGGGGGTGAAGTGACTATGCATAGATAATAAACAGTGAGTAGCAGCAGTGTACAAAACAAATGGAGGGTGGGGGGTCAATGTAAATAGTTTGGTGGTCATTTGATTATTTGTTCAGCAGTCTTATGGCTTGGGGGTAGAAGCTGTTAAGGAGCCTTTTGGTCCTAGACTTGGAGCTCCGATACCGCTTGCCGTGCGGTGGCAGAGAAAACGGTCTTTGACTTGGGTGACTGAAGTCTCTGACAATTTTATGGGCTTTCCTCTGACACCGCCTATTATATAGGTCCTGGATGGCATGAAGCTTGGCCCTAGTGATGTACTGGGTCATTCGCACTACCCTCTGTAGCGACTTACAGTCAGATGCCGAGCCGTTGCCATACCAGGTGGTGTTGCAACCGGTCAGGATGCTCTCAATGGTGCAGCTGTATAACTTTTTGAGGATCTGGGGACCCATGACAAATCTTTTCAGTCTCCTGAGGGGGAAAAGGTTTTGTTGTGCCCTCTTCATGACTGTCTTGGTGTGTTTGGACAATGATAGTTTGTTGGTGATGTGGACACCAAGGAACTTGAATCTCCACTACAGCCCCGTTGATGTTAATGGGGGCCTGTTCGGCCCGCCTTTTCCTGTAGTCCACAATCCTTTGCCTTAGCCGAGGTATATTGGCATTATACCACACCTCTTCTTCCTCTTATTGCTTAAATATACCGTAATGTGTAAACACTTTACCTAGCAACCAACCTGCTTGCACCAATCCCTTGTAATTACAGTAAAACACTGTGAAATACAAACCCCTCCCCTCGATGAATTTCATTCATCCATTCATTAATTCGTTTCGATTACGGTAGCACATGCTTTTTAAACAGTATAATACCATTTACAGTATTGTACTGTGTGTCATTGAGCAGTACTTGCTTTGATACCATATTTATATTCAAGTAGTGTACTGTAAAATGAGATACAGAATTATACTGTCTGTAAGCTACTGTCCAATTTCAAGGAACACCTTTCCGACGTCTGTTAAATACAATCAGCTGTAATCACTACTGTTCTCGCAGTCGCAACTGTGTGTAGCCAGCAGTGGTGGGAAAAGTACACAATTGTTATACTTGAGTAAAAGTAAAGACACTTTAATAGAAAATGACTCAAGTTAAAGTGAAAATCACCCAGTAAAATACTACTTGAGTAAAAGACAAAGTATTTGGTTTTAAATATACTTAAGTATCAAAAGTAAATGTAATTGCTAAAATATACTTAACTATCAAAAGTACAAGTATAGATCATTTCAAATTCCTTACATAAAGCAAACCAGACAGCACCATTTTCTTGTTAAATGTATGTATAGCCAGGGGCACAGTCAAACACTCTGACATCATTTACAAAGGAAGCAGATCAGAGGCAGTAGAGATGACCAAGGATGTTATTTTGATAAGTGTGTGAATTGCACCATTTTAAGCATTCAAGTCAGGGAAAATGTATGGAGTAGAAAGTACATGATTTTCTTTAGGAATGTAGTGAAGTAGAAGTAGAAGTTGTTAAAAATATGAATAGTAAATTAAAGTCCAGATACCACAGAAAACGACTTAAGTAGTACTTTAAAGTATTTTTACTTATGTACTTTACACCACTGGTAGCTAGCCAATCATCTGGTCTTTGTGTGTAGCCAATCAGCTACTAACTTTTTCACAACTTTCAGAGGATGTGCGATTTACTGTATGATCTTGACACACTTCTATCCAAGTATATGTGTTTGTCTTATGTATGATCTTATGTCTTATGACAAAGAAATAATTGTGTCTCCTACAGCAGGCCACAGAGTAGGTTGTGCTTTACCTGATATAGCCTACGTAGTAGCTACCATCACCACACCAGGACATACAGACAGACACTGTAAAGACTGGGATGGACTTGCTTTTTGGTGCCCAACCCAAAGGTTCATTCTGAATGTGCACATTCTAAAACCAACCAGCACATCGGTAGAGGACCAACTGATTCACCAGAAATCAATAAGCCAAAAGACAAACTTGATTCAAACCAAATAATGCTGCCCAATCCAAATAATCTAGACTCAAGCACTGTTACTTTACAAATGCTACACTTTACTTAGGGTGTATAACATTTAGTAATTTCCTGTGATTTAACCTTTGGGAAAAAAACAATCATTATTGAAAAGTTTCGGTTGTATTTGTGTGTGATTAGACACTTCCTTTTCCCCCCAACAGTCTACAACTGGGTTTGTAAGCCCCCGTGGACTGTAGAGAATGTCTTTGTCATCTGTCACAAGTACTGTATGTTGTGTTGTATGTGCACATAATCTTGTATTTCCTGTAGGTACGAGAGTCCTATTACATGACGGGTTTATAAATTCAGCAAAAAAAGAAACATCCTCTCACTGTCAACTGTGTTTATTTTCAGCAAACTTCACATGTGTAAATATTTGTATGAACATAACAAGATTCAACAACTGAGACATAAACTGAACAAGTTCCACAGACATGTGACTAACAGAAATTGAATAATGTGTCCCTGAACAAAGGGGGGGTCAAAATCAAAAGTAACAGTCAGTATCTGGTGTGGCCACCAGTTGCATTAAGTACTGCAGTGCATCTCCTCCTCATGAACTGCACCAGATTTGCCAGTTCTTGCTGTGAGATGTTACCCCACTCTTCCACCAAGGCACCTGCAAGTTCCCAGACATTTCTGAGGGGAATGGCCCTAGCCCTCACCCTCCGATCCAACAGGTCCCAGACGTGATCAATGGGATTGAGATCCGGGCTCTTCGTTGGCCATGGCAGAACACTGACATTCCTGTCTTGCAGGAAATCATGCACAGAACGAGCAGTATGGCTGGTGGCATTGTCATGCTGAAGGGTCATGTCAGGATGAGCCTGCAGGAAGGGTACCACATGAGTGAGAAGGATGCCTTCCCTGTAACGCACAGCGTTGAGATTGCCTGCAATGACAACAAGCTCAGTCCGATCATGCTGTGACACACCGCCCCAGACCATGACAGACCCTCCACCTCCAAATTGATCCCGCTCCAGAGTACGGGCCTCGGTGTAACGCTCATTCCTTTGACGATAAACGCGAATCCGACCATTACCCCAGGTGAGACAAAACTGCGACTCGTCAGTGAAGAGCACTCTTTGCCAGTCCTGGGAGTCCTGGCTGGTCCAGTGACGGTGAGTTTGTGCCCATAGGCAACTATGTTGCAGGTGATGTCTGGTGAGGACTTGCCTTACAACAGGCCTACAAGCCCTCAGTCCAGCCTCTCTCAGCCTATTGCAGACAGTCTGAGCACTGATGGAGGGAATGTGCTTTCCTGGTGTAACTCGTGCAGTTGTTGTTGCCATCCTATACCTGTCCCGCAGTTGTGAAGTTCGGATGTATCGATCCTGTGCAGGAGTTGTTACACGTAGTCTGCCACTGCGAGGACGATCGGCTGTCCGTCCTGTCTCCCTGTAGCGCTGTCTTAGGCGTCTCACAGTACGGACATTGCAATGTATTGCCCTGGCCACATCTGCAGTCCTCATGCCTCCTTGCAGCATGCCTAAAGCACGTTCACGCAGATGAGCAGGGACCCTGGGCATCTTTCTTTTGCTGTTTTTCAGTCAGTAGAAAGGACTCTTTAGTGTCCTAAGTTTTCATAACTGTGACCTTAATTGCCTACCGTCTGTAAGCTGTTAGTGTCTTAACGACCGTTCCACAGGTGCATGTTCATACATTTTTATGGTTTATTGAACAAGCAAGGGAAACAGTCTTTAAACCCTTTACAATTAAGCTCTGTGAATTTATTTTGATTTTTACGAATTATCTTTGAAAGACAGGGTCCTGAAAAAGGGACATTTCTTTTTTTGCTGAGTTTACTACATGGTAGGGGTGTCATAAACCCCGATAATCTGAAGGGGAGCAAATGACATGATGGCTGGGGGGTGGGTCCCAAATTGGAGAATTTTACAATCTAGAGCCATAATCACTATGCTTAATTCTATGTAAAATATATATATGTTTATTTTTTATCTAAGCATACCTCTTGAGCTGTCTGTATCCTCCTGACTGGTGTTTATTTTTTTATTAAAGAAACTAAATATGCTTCTCTGCTAAAATCTGGGTACAAGATTGAAAGAAATGTGAGTCTTATTCAGTTTAGTGCTTTTCTAAAGTATACCAACCTTGCCAGCAGGCATGCCAGCTAATATAGACAAGCTAGCTACTCTAACTTGATTGATAGCCTGAAATGGCTTCTTGGTAGCTAGTTATGAAGTTGAGAGATTGAGAACTTGGACACCCCTTCAAATTAGTGGGTTTTGATATTTCAGCCACACACGTTGCTAACAGGTGTATAACATTGAGCACCCAGCCATACAATCTCCATAGACACATATTGGTAGTAGAATGGCCTTACACCGTTATAGGATGTCACCTTTCCATCAAGTCAGTTCTGACCTAAACCCCATTCAAACACCTTTGTGATGAATTGGAATGCCGACTGTGAGCCAGGCCTAATCTCCCAACATCAGTGCCAGACCTCATTAATGCTCTTGTGGCTGAATAGAAGCAAGTCCCCTCAGCAATGTTCCAAAATCGAGTGCAAAGCTTTCCAAGAAGAGTAGAGGCTACGATAGCAGCAAAGGGGGGACCAACTCCATATTAATGCCCATGATTTTGGAACGAGATGTTCGGTCATGACTTTTGGCCATGTAGTGTATCTGGGCTAAAGCCAACTTCATAAAACTGCTCAGTGGTTAATGGTACTACAGAGAAACAACAACAATGAATGTATTTCTTATAAAACAGGACAAATCTGAGGTGGTACATTCCCCTGTGCCCCCAAATTGGCATGGTGCTTCTGCTACTCTATATGGGCTTTGAGAAGAGGGGTGGGGGTTTCTATACCAAACCCGGAATAACCCTGATCAAACCTTAAATTAACATTTTGGAAGGGAACTCTAGTGATATTTGTTTGGGTATCTTTACCTATAGGATATGTGCAATTTTAGATGAGGCAATACTTTTACTGCATCAACTCAAATTGCACCCATGTCTACTTCCTTGAAATTCTTTCAAGTACATGGTACACAAGACTAACCGATTTGAGGCATGACACAGCAAGGCACCTTCTCATCTAAATTCTCTGAACTTCTTTGAACTTCTTGCTCCAGAATTTCCTGAGTACTTTACAGCGTATACAGTTATGTAATTACACCATATGTGAGCGTCCCATCACGGTGGACTTGTGCAGATCGATGGTTCCATCTTAGGCACAGAGGCAGCTGAATGAGAAGCTCTACCTTGTCATACAGCAGAATGCAAGATGTCCTCGGTGGACTCAAAGAGCTTAAGGGAGGCACGCCATACAACATGCATTACTCAAAAGGTAAAGTGTGTGTCTGTCTATATGAACAGTGTGGATCTGTTGTGATGCTCACAATCATTTTCAATTACCACGTCGGTTTGAGTATTAGGCTCACTGATCTTGGAGATGTATTAGTGTCTGCCGTGGTAGAAATTGTCCATTGACTGGGTTAAAAGACACCAGTGCTTTCCGTTATCCTTAGTTCAGTTCACTAAAGTATACATTCAGCGGCATAGACACCTGTTCCTGAATCATGTTCGGTAAAGGTGAATCACTGCTGAGCGATACTGAATAAATGTTGAGCTGTGTGCACATTAATCATTGATCTTCTTCGGGATTAAGCACATTTATCTAGGTAAAACTACTTGGAACGATTGCTGATGCTAATGCAGCTCTACCATAGAAATGATATAACACCAATCATACAGTGCTTTTATTTCCAGATATTACTGAGCTATGGCATCTATACTGTACAGTAAGTGTGCCTGTTGCTAATCTCTGTCTAGATCTTTAATGAGGGTACAGTACGACAGCGATGAGGGTACGACTCTCTTTTCCAGCAATAAGGTTGAACTATAAATCCATTCCTTTAGAGCAGAGGTTTTTGGGTAGTGACTTTTCTCTTAACATTTACAGTAGTCTGCTGATATTTTGGACCAGGACCAGGTGAGTGAACTCTCTCTCTCTCTCTCCACTGGGTGTCATTGATCAGTTAGGCTGTAGGAGCAATCAGCTGAAAAAATACAAAAATGCTGCCCTTTGCACCCCTGCGGTTAAAGCATGACTTTATCAGCTGATGACCTGAATCTCAACTCACAACAGTACATGATCCCCTGGATACTTCCTCAAACGTCTGAGCAGATCCTCTATTTCAGTGCACATCACCTCTAAACACTTCCCCTGTTACTCTCTTCCTAGCCCCAGGTTACCCCCAGCTCCACTCCATTAGCCTCTTTGAAGATCCTCCTTGAGCTCTTCCAATAAATTAGGTCCATCTCCATGTTTGGTTCTCAATTTCCTTTGAGGGTGTGCCTAGTAGTTCGGCTTGATGGCAAGCACTTTAAACGCCTAGAACCTGCTGAATGACATTTTAAGACAAAACTATTATACCTGGATTATTTTACTGGTTTAAGCACTGTCGTTGACTATCTCCAAGGGTGTACTCTGAGGGTTGTGGTCTTCACTGCTTGTAAACAATGTGTATAAATCCCTTCACAGGTGCAGAAAAAATGTACAAAATGTACTATTTAGAGCAAAGAAGCAGAGAAAGAAGGCACATCTGCATTGAAGGTAAAATAGGATGAAAACAACAAGTTCAGCTCTATTGAGCCTCACCAGGCACTTCTTTATGTGCCCTAATCATGAATCTGTGGGGCATACAGAGGTTATATGGCTCTGGCTTTTATCAAGAGGTTATGTAAAGTAGTGGGTCAGCGGTGTCAGGGTGTGCTTCTCCCTCCTTTCAGTTTATACAGTTCAGGGCATTGTTGGCATTGCTGTGTGGGAAGAAAATATATAGGCCGTTGACATTGCTGCATAACTCCTCAGAGTATCTCAAAATCATTGTAATGTGGTTAACATAAAAAAAAAATGATTCAAATCTAAAAGATACAATTCTAACAGAGATCGCCCTTAGATCATGGGAAAAGGCCGCCCTCGAATCATTCATTCCCACGGTGAATGGCTTGGCCCTCTACGCTATGAAACCACACACTATTGCGGAGACTTTGATATTACCAAGAGCAATTGATATGGTGAAATCAATGTGTGGGGAGGCAGAGGCACAGAAACTCACATAAATACTTTTGTCAGATAACACTGTTAAACTAAGAATTGATGATATTGCTAGCAATCAAGAGGACACTGACTGAACGACTCAAACTCCCCAGCGCATGCTCTCCAAATGGACGTTAGCGCTGTGGGCCGTGATTCTCATGCATTGACTTTTGTTCGCTATACATTTCGGGGATGCTATTCACACCTGTCAGGTGGATGGATTATCTTGGCAAAGGAGAAATGCTCACTAACAGCGATGTAAACACATTTTGGAGAAATAAACTTTGTGCATATGGCACATTTCTGGGATCTTTTATTTCAGCATATGGAACATGGGACCAATACTTTACATGTTTCGTTTATATTTTTGTTCAGTATATTTCACGCAGAGGCTTGGTGGTTGTCGAGGGGGAAAGTTGAAAAGATTTTTCGCATTGAGAGAAAAACTGTTGTCATCCACAATGGAGTGTTGACTCTGTAATGAAAATATGTGTCTCCTTGCCTATGTAACAGACATATTTGATAAACTGAACGCAAGCATGCAAACCAAATAAAAAAATATTCTACAGATTAGTGACCTCCGAGTGATTCGGAGGAAATAATTATTATTGGAGACAGGGTCTTCAAAATAGAACCATGCCCCCTTCCCTCGGCTGTGCATGTTTCTAACAGAAAACAGCATCTGTAAGTGTCGACTGCTCACCTCCAACGCTTGGGAGAGCACATTGGAACCTACTTCTCAATCCGTTTGACTGTGATCATGGCTCAGTTGACATGTCGGTAAGTGAAATCGAAGGCTGCAGACAAGGGTTCACAGGTCACTACTGATTTAATTTGAGTTCCTTACTCAAAAGGAATACCCTGCCGTCTCCCTCTGAGCATTAATACCGTGTTCAAAATAACTGGGAACTCAGAAATCTCCAACTTCAGTGTGTTCAATAACTGAGAAATCGGATAAAAAATAACTCAGACTGGGAAAAATCCATCTCAGAATTCCAAATTGGGAACTGAGGCCTCTTTCTAGAGCCCCCACTTTTCGACTTGAACTCGTATTTTTCCGATGTCTTATTTGTCTTGAAAGCATCATAAAACGAACGATCGGTGTGAAGCTGGATAAATTGCTCTAGTTTGCATTAAAACCAAATATCGATCCAGGTTGTATATGACAGCAGAGATGAGGTGCCCACTGTCGACCGCGCCACCTGACTTTCAGAATATCCGACGGGGCATGCATCAAGCACACATGCATCAAGCACACATGCATCAAGCACACTTATCTCATCAGTGGTGGTGAGATAAGAGACATTATGTCAGACTAATTCACAATTGGCTGTCATAGGCCCACATACAAGTGTGTGATGGTGAGTTGAGGAGAGAATCAGAAATACTGTTACAACGTGTTTCAATTGACTGCCATAGCTATAAAAAAATGGTTGGGGTCGAGAAAACTTTTCAGATATCAAAATGGGGGAGTGGGCCAAACATTTTTGGGAACCCCTGAACTAAGATCACAAGGGCTTCTCTGACTTTAAAACTACTGCCTTCGATCCTTGTTTGTTCGTTTGGTGGGGTTAATTTCGAGCCTGGCCTACAATCAGTGCCTTGAAGAAGAAATACAAATGTGTATGTTTTCTATTTGACCACCAGAGGGCACAAACTGCACATTTACACAGGTCCCTCAACCAAGAGCTCAACTAACGGCAAGAGGAAACGTGTGTGATAGGTCTTCATCTGTGGTTGGTAACTGTGTCAGTTTTTGACTGGAAATGAGAAAATACAAAATCTTAGTTACTTGAAAACCTTTGCCAGCTTGAAATTATTTTATTATTATTGAAATTATTAAAAAGAATAGTCCTAATGACAAGAGACTGATCCTATTTTCAGCATCTCACAACACCTTTCTAGCTTGACTGAGTCCAATTGGCAACAGTAACGCCATCCAGTCATGCAACACTGCACTGAACAAAGCACGGGTACCTCACATGCAAAACATGCATTAGTCCTGCTTTAAACATCATTCCTGGTCTATTTTTACTCAGTCAGACAGGACATTCTCAGATGTTACCATTTCCATTGTGGTTCAAATAAACCCCTAGCCATCTGCTGGCATAAGCCTCTCACTCCCCTGCAGGCATGCAATGGAAAGAATGACATCAGCACCCACTGATGCAACTCAACAATTTGATACACTGTCACCGACTGACATCACAGAAACGCCCACCGCATACTTCTTTGATAAAATCAGTGGGAATATTTCATTTGGTGAATCACACTCTCACTCATGCTGTGTTTTGTTTCTGTATAACCTCATAACATACAGTGGCTTTGTGGACACTCAACTGGAGACTTCAAAATTCAATATGTATTGTAATGAAGCTCGCTAGATCTCCCGAGATGTGGGGAAAGTACTGGATTGAGTGGCCTGATGCTGCCACCATCTTTATTTGACCGGTAGGGTCCAGCATCAAAGGATAGGACACACCAAAACACAATGACCTTTATTAAA
Organism: Oncorhynchus clarkii lewisi; assembly: GCF_045791955.1. Taxonomy (NCBI): domain Eukaryota; kingdom Metazoa; phylum Chordata; class Actinopteri; order Salmoniformes; family Salmonidae; genus Oncorhynchus; species Oncorhynchus clarkii. Next base: position 37,757,238 of record NC_092151.1, read on the forward strand.
TACATGATTTCATAAGACAGCGTGCATGAAATGCTAGGCAACCTGCTAAATTCCTTTAGTCTGTAGCCCAATCAGGAGTTGTTAAAATTACCCAAAGAAGGTGTAAGGCACACAGGCTATTAAATGTGATAAGGCGCCAAAAAGGGACAATGCATTAATATGTGTCACATATCAGTTTGTAAACTGCATATAAGCATTGTCTCTTTTTTGTTTTCTTGAGTAAGGCAGCTCCAAAATATAGGTGTTTCAGCCTAGCTCAGTGCTTTCTGTGGTGGTGGTGGGGCAAGCCAGCACTGGTTCAGTGTTCTGTCACACCTGGGGACACTACGTCCCCGCCAAGTCTAAGGGTAGAGCTCTAAAATTCTAACCCCTTGGGTGCTGCCATATAGTTACATTCGAAGTGCCCATCCAAGAAGGCTCAATGTCATTGGCCACAGATGAAATTACGTCAAATCACATATCTACAGTAGCTTTGATTGGACTGATCATGTCAACATCATGTCAACATCATACCTTCAAAATCTTAGCTAGCAGTCATCCTCATGAATCAAGTTGACAATCTATTGGCAAATCCTTTTTAATCCTTGTCAAATGAAGATAAATTATAGATTTCGGTCATTGAACGTAAACATTGCACAACAAGTTGGAAATGGAAAATTCAAGAATGAGTGGTTTGGAAGGAATTCCGGATGGCAGGAAGGCCTGGGGTGGTTGGGCAGGAGTTGCTAAATCTAGCTTGGTGTCTTTTAACTGTCCCCAAAGTGTCAACCAGCCTCGATATATATTCACAGATGTAAACTTTTCCGCTGTGATCTATGTCTAGCATCACATTGACTGGAAGAACATCCACCTGGATTCGATCTTATGTAGCAAAATTTGAAATTGTGTTTTTTACATTGGATATAAGTAGAGACTCAGAGCTACAAAATGGTATATAATACACTGCATTTTTTCGGAACAATGGGAAAGTAATTCTGCTTTGAAAGTTGATCAACTTGTAAACTCAGTTTTGAGAAAATGTCCTTTGAATGTTTTGGTATCTAGTGAAAAGCTATTTTTTTGTCTACACCCATTCAGCATCGTCCACACCATCTTAAGCATTAGCCCCACCCATCTCGTTTCGCTCTCGAAGCATTCATAGTGCACATTTGACGCTCTGGCCAATGATTTGTTTACCTCTGGATAACATGAAAACTGCCTAACCAGCTCTGCAGGCAACAATTTCATTACGCTTTTTTGCCGACGTTTACTGACACCGGCCATATTCAACACTTTAGTTTGAAATGAAATCACTTTCTGTCAAAATTAGAAACGTGTAATATCTGAAAATGTAGCTAGCTAATGCTAGACATCATCATGCATAATAGAAGCGTCTCCCTGTCACGGATGCCATGCCATGGTTGCCCTTAGTTTCAAGATATAATTCAGAGACAGGTGTTTTCTCCATCTCTTTAACTATGATACTCTAATTCCACTGATTTTAAAAGTCAATCCTCCAGAAAGTGGAGAGCAAAACTTATGCAGCTCCACTACACAATACATAATAAAAGCAGCGATCGACATGATTACCAACACAGACTGACCAACTCAAATAGACAGAAGCTCCTATATGGCAGACCAATCCAAACTCCTCTCTCTTCATGTCCAGCCCACTCATTATCTCAGCCAATCATGGCTAGTGGGAAGGTTGCAGGCTTTTTCTGTGGCTTAACCAACAAGGCTCGTAATTTAACAATTGTATTCGTATATACAGATGGCATACAAGTTTGTTATTAAGGCACATGAAAGTTTACATGTTCCAGAAGGCATTTCTGAAAGAAAAAAAAAACATTTTGATAAAAGATAATTTAAAAACGTTAAAATGGCTCTCCTGTGAAATTGTAACTTACGCCTAGTTTCCTGAAACAGGTCACAATTTCCTGACCAAACAGCAATTTGTATAGGGAAAACCAAGTACTTGCAAGAACACTACTGCGATAGACCATCATGACATATGGTAGAAGAAAGTCCAAGTTCAACTGATTTTCATCTACAAAAAGGGACAGCATAGACAAAAGTTGCCATTAAAGAGCTCGACCAACCCATCTGACTGGGGATGATACACAGAGGTTCGACCCTGCAAATGTCTTTGAAAAGATTGGATTCACAATTGCTTCCCTGATCTGAGTGAAATCCACTCCTCTGCCAAAACCTTGGTGATGGAGTAGGCTTAATTTCCGCATCTTCTTGTTGGGCCTGTACCAAGTCACCCCCGGCCCTGCTTCCTGTTCTAGGCCTGCCAGCTGGTTGACATGTCTCAATGCATGAATCACAGGGCACTGATCAGAGTGGGGGCTTGATGCAACATGGCAGAGAATACAGGCGTCTGCATTCACATGCTGCTTTCTGAGGTGGTGCACAATCTTATACTGAAAATTTGCCAACTGTCTCACCCACCGAGCTAGCTGTACTTCTAAATCTTGAAAGTAGTGCAACCATCGTAGGGAGTTGTGGTTGGTACGCAAAATTAACTCTTTGCCTAAGAGGTCATTTTTCAAGTATTTTGTGAAAGTAACTTATTTTTGGTTATAGCATAATTGACTTCTTGCTTTGTCAGAGCTCGACTAGCATATGCTTCTACATGCTCCAATCCTCCCTCTTCTTGGGATAGTACAGCTCCTATTCCTTCATTGCTAGCATCAGTAACTCGGATCACTGTCTTGTGAGGATCTGGGTAGGACAAGACTGGTGGAGTAGGTAGACTAACTTTCAACTGAGTGAATGCCCACTGGCAGTTTTCCCCAATTGAAACAGTCATCCTTTCTCAGTAAGCTAGTGCAGTGGGCCAGATATTTCAGCCAACCCGCTAATGCTAAGAGGCCCCACAAAACTCCATACATATGTAAAGTTCTTAGGAATGGGCCTCCCCCTTACAGCTTCTACCTTGGCATGATCTACCATCCCGCCTTCAGCTGAGGTCATGTGGCCCAGATACTGTACTTGAGAGGAAAAGAGATTGCACTTGGAGGGTTTGACCTTGAGATTGGCCTGGCGCAGCTTGGAAATAACTGCATCCAGACAGAGATGTTCTTGTAGGTATGACAGAACACAATAATATCATCCAAATCAACTAAACAGGTGGTCCACTGTGAATCTGCTAGGACGTTGAATTCAAATAGGTCCTGTCTGGTACAACACTGCCAGTAGCCAGTGGTTAGGTTGAGGGTGGAGAACCAGCAAGCCTTGTTCAAACTGTCAAGAGCATTGTCAATTCTTAGGAGTGGGTAAGCATCTTTCTCAGTGACATCATTGAGTCTCTGGTAATCAGCACAGAGGCGTCAAGTTCCATCGCTTTTTTTAACCAGAACGACAGGGGCTGCCCAAGAGCTACCTGAGGGGCGGATGATGCCATGATATAGCATTAGGTCAATGTAGTCTGCGGCTTCCTGTTGCAGTTGGAGGGGGATCCTGCGCCGGCCATTTGAATGAGTTTTGCGTTACCTTTATCTGTCTGAGGGCGCGTTCCGCCCTATATCCGTATCTCCTGCACTAAAAACAGAAGTGTGCAAATGGAGCAGTTCACGAATGGAATGAAGCTCGGTGGGTTCAAAACCTCTCTCTTCTTTGGGCCTCCCGAGTGGTGCAGCGGTCTAAGGCACTGCATCACAGTGCTAGAGGCGTCCCTATAGACTCGGGTTCGATCCCGGGCTGTATTACAACCGGCCGTGATTGGGAGTCCCATAGGGCGGCGCACAATTGGCCCAGAGTCGTCTGGAATAGGGAGGGTTTGGCCGGGGGCTCTTCGTGCTCTAGCGACTCCTTGTGGCGGGATGAGCCCCTGCAGGGTGACCTCGGTTGTCAGGTGAACAGTGTTTCCTCTGATACATTGGTGTGGCTGGGTTCTGGGTTAAGCAGGCGGGTGTTAAGAAGCGTGGTTTGCAGGGTCATGTTTCGGAGGACGCATGACTCGACCGTTGGGGAGTTGCAGCGATGAAACAAGATTGAAATTGGGGAGAAAAAGGGGGTAAAATACAAAAATACACTCAAAAAACTCTCTCTTCCAAACCCAATTACGCCACAAGGGTATTTACAGACCAGGGCAAGTACATGCTCTCTTCACTCTGCTTTTCGTAGTCTACCACTTCACTGTCTACCTCCACCTGATTGAACAGAGTGCCAATGTTCATGCCCCATTTTAGATTTTGGTCTTCATCAGTCACATTAATTACACGCATTGGCATAAACCCCTGATCATCTGTACTCATGACGAGAGCCACCAGGACATCGCAATGGTTGGGCAGATAGGAAGAGGGTTCCAGCATACCTTTGGTATACTTGTTGGGAAGACCCACGCCTGGGATAATGACTTCACTGCGGGGTGAGACAACTGTATCAGTTTGGCTCCCGAGTGGCGCAGTGGTCTAAGGCACTGCTTTTCAGTGCAAGAAGCATCACTACAGTCCCTGGTTCAAATCCAGGCTGTATCACATACAGCCGTGATTGGGAGTCTCATTTAGTATGATATGTTATGTTTGGTACGGCTAAATAAGACAGATGGTTAATTAAGGCAAAATGAAAGTAGGGTGGTTGGTTGGGGTAGATGTATAACTTGAACGTCTATCAACCCAAAGGTTGTGTACTCGAATCTCATCACAGACAATTTTAGCTAACCATTCCCCTAACGTAACCCTTTTAGCCAACCCTAACCCTTCCCTTAACCTAACTCCTAAACATAACCCTAACCCCTAGCCTAGCTAACGTTAGCAACCTAGCTGGAATTCTTAACATATTATACGTTTTGGAATTCGTAACATATCATCGAAATGGGTGATGGACATCCACAAATTAATACCATATGAAACGTAACCTCATTATACTAAATGGAGTGTCTTAGATTTACATACAGAATAATACGAAATGCTCTGAGACCAGGTTCTTAATTCGCATGTCCAAGAACACAATACAACATGCAACTGCTCTGTTCCTAAAAACTGGGGAGATGGCTTGCACTCCTAGCAACCCCACTATCTACTCTGGTTCCCCAAATTCCCCCTCACTACCTGTCTTTCGCTGGCTGCCAGATCACACCCATTGTTCATTGCATTTTGTTTCACCAGAAGTACATTCGTTTCCAATGGAACGCTGCGTTGGCCTTGCAGTATTGTGTTGCAGAGGCAGTTGCATTGCGTTCTGTGTGGTGGATAACGCCTTGATCACACCGATAGTGCTCTGCGCAAAATAGGACGTAGCATCATCTGTATATGTGTGCAACAACAGTTCAATATTCTCCCTCTGCTACCATGTCTGTCAAGCCTCGACTCATACAGTTTGACGCGCATGTTTGATACATCCAATGTTTGCACCACACAGAACACACTGCAACTGCTTCTGCAAAAAAGCAAACGCAGCATTTTATTGTCAATGAATGTACTTCTGGTGTACCAAAATGCAAAACACCGTAGGTGTGATCGGGGCATAAATTGGATTCATCGAATGTTCGCATCAAACTGTACGCCCTTTGACGGCTTGACAGAAATGGTAGCAGAAGGTGAAAGTTGAACTTTTGTTGCACACATATCCAGATGATGCTCTGTACCATTTTTGCGCAAAAACACTGTCGGTGTGATCGAGGCATAAAGGAAATGCAAACTACAAGACCAACGTCGACCGTCAAGGTACAGCTCCCCTGCGCTCTCAGCTCTGCTTTATTTCAGTTGCTCATTCCCGGGCAGCAGCAGGCACAGGTGCGAGCAATTAGTTCATGATTTAGTGACGTCCTCCCTTACAAGCTGTCTCACAGCTTCACCACAGTATCATCATTATGACCACTCAAACTAATGAGTACCAATTAACACATTTATTTTGAATAATGATAGTACCGTCACAATACACCAGCAGTCAACTTGACCACCAACTTCCCTTCTGTCCAGACCACCCAAATAACCACCTTTATTAGATTAAGCCGTCACTGACAGGGGACATTGTAGTTTGCAATTCAATCAATTATTGCCCTTCTCTCAAATTGTAGCCAACCCTCGTGTCTTGAACCCCTCTTCCCCGATCCTTTCACTTCCCTGTTCCCTTTCTTTTCCTATCTTCCCTTATTTGATTTATTTAACAAACATAAACACTCCCTTTCTCTTTGACTCTCATCCACCCGAGGAAAAGCCTATTCATTCTGTTCATCAAGACACATCCATACATAATTCAAATGAAACCACATTGAAATGAATACAACTGGATATTTTATGTTTAGTCGATAACAATACACTTTATTATTAAATTCGATATGATATTCTGATCCAATGACCTTTGACCAAGGACCTTTGGTCGATGACCTTTTTGATCATTGACATTTTACATGACCCTTTATGTAGTATGATTGCTAGTAGGGTTATAGATGATTTGTGAAACATATCTATCTATAGGCTAGGCATAGGCAGGCAGTCATTGAATTGTCTATACGTTTTTCTTCCTTTACAATTGTACAGATATTCTTAACAAGTGGGTACAAATGTAACCATCTTGCAAGTAAAATGTACCAATTTGATTTTAACACTCTGGAACATTGTCGCGCTTACTGAAGTAACCGGGATTGCCCGCCTACCGTGGTATGGGCCAGTCAGATGAGATAGGGCGATGCGGAAGTCATAGTTCCGTTCACTTCAGTTCAGTCTGAAACTCGTGGTAGCGGCAGAACGGTCACACGCTTTCACACCTCAACACCTCGACCAAACCGGCTTTGCCTCATCCACGAAAAGGTGAGCACAAAACATACAGAGGGGGACCGACACATACATTGAAAGGGAAAACTATTCGAAATAGATGGATAGGCAATTGTTAGGCTACTTTTATTTTTGTTTAAAGGAGATACGAGCTAGTGTGCGTAGTCACACCCACCCACAAAACAATAGTGGTGGAGGATACTGTAGCCAAGTTTTTATTATATATTCATAAAAAGCTTTGTTTGAAGTATTGTTTCGTTTTATAGACAATTTTAAAGGTTGATATAACATGTTATAGTTATTGAGACATTGGTGGCACAAATACACTCACTGTCCTACAAAGAGAGGAAGAGATTTGAATGTGAATTTACTGTAGCCTAATACTTGGTGTACTATTATGTAGCCAAGTACAGCAATGTAGCCTAATACTTGGCAAGGAAAGGGAACATGTTGAGATCTGTGTGAAAAATTGTGAAAGGTATTTATTTCCTTTGCATTGTACCAGAATAGGGTGTGTAAGACAGGCATGCATTGACATGAAGTTAACTTTGTTCAATATTACACTGAGCATAGTGTGCTTTGGGTACTACCAAGGCTCAGTTAAAACAAAAAAAACGTCATGTGTCTCTAGTCCAGTTTGCGTGACTGCTCTGTTGACATGAACTATAATTACAGGAGCTATTTTTAAATGTCTAATCAGTGAAGGTCAGAACATAGTGGGAGTTTTTTAAATTATTTTTTACATCAGGTGACCGGTGTACAGAGTAGACACATTTGTAACAATCGACAGGTATGTGTTTTTGTCATGAGCATTTCTAAACAGCCTTATGCTGGACAGAGGTTAAGCTGCTGTGGAGTTAGTTTAGAGGGAGTCTGTGTCTTGTACGGCTAACGTTTGTTTTGGACAAACTAAATAATCTACTTCTGTTTGCTAAGTGCCGACCGGCATTTCTGAGTGGATAGTGGCTTGTTTTTCATCACCCGAGGAAAACCTCATGTCCTGAAACCGTAGAAATTATCACAGGAACTTCTGAAGTTATGATGACAGTTTAGTGTGGCGTACTTAGAAAATAATCAATGCATCAACTGTGCAAACTGAACTGCAGACCTTGACCTATACTCAGATGTGCAGTGTGAAAGATTTGATCCTTGACCCACTATTGATTTGCACATTTGGAGAGGTTAGGAAGGAAGTCTGAGTTAAAGGTCACTCCCCATTGTTTCTGTTGTTTTGCTTCCTTAGTAAAGTGGCATATAATTAGTAGCCACCCAATTTGTTGTACTCTGAAAACATGGTTAGTGCCAGATTGTCCTCTTGGTGAACTCTAGGTTGGTGCTGTTGGGCTTGTAATTTCCCCTGAGCCCTGGACATAGTTAGCTCACCTCAGCCCTGGGTCACTTTGGAGAACGGAGAAGGGTGCCTATAATGAGTACATCAGTACGCGTGTGTCTGAGGCTGGAGGGGCGTGTGTCCTGTTGTTCTCCAGGTGTGTGACCCCCCCTCCCTCCCCCTCCCTCCCCTCCCCCCTCCCTCCCCTCCTTCTGTCCCACTGCTCTCCCCTCCTGGCTGCCAGTGATTCACCACTACCTGTGTTAGAGTCTGCCACACCTGCTCCAGGTGTGATCAGTCAGCCACATAACCAGTGGGCAAGAAGTCTGACTGAGGTAGGAGAGGGGAGGGGTGTACGGTAGAGGTCAGGTGACATGCTGGAGCAGGTGGTGCTCTGACCCTCAGGGGTTCACCATTTACTCCCCAGGCCACAGTGTGGAGGTATGACTGACGGCATGACTTACAGCACTGAAACATCATGTTTTGGATGACAAGGCAGTATTACTCATGAACTCCTCCCCAGCAGAACATTTGTTATCTCCCTTTTCAACTGAAATGAGTGTCCCTGTTGGATACGGATAAAATGTATTGGCAATGTCTGTTTTAGAAGCTGTGGTGAATCATTGTGGTTCACATCATGCTCAACCTGTTATCTTCTATGGTGTTTACTGATGTCCCAGGAAACGGTGCTAAAAAAGCTAACATCTGTGCACGTTCCATAAGGAACCATGGGTGACAATACTTAGTCTTGAAGCAGAACCAAACCGACCTCACACTGACTTCATCTACAATAGTGGGTAGTCTCACCTGCATAATGGGGCTAATTGACTAACTGCTCTTGCAACAGTGTTATGGTCTATACACTCAATCAGTCTCATTGTGTTTTTGTGTCAACGTCTAACTTGTGTGATGGGAAGAGGTCATGTGTACACATTAACCTGCAACATGGTTTAAAGTGCACTAGATGTACACATGGGCATGTGTGGACCCGTACTCACAAAGCCCTTAGTCCAACCATTTGACAGCACTTTTTCCTTCACAGAGGTGTGTGTGTGGTAGAGAGATGCCTGAGGTCTCTCTTCACCAGTCAGAGTTTTGGCGATCTCCTTCAGAACCTCTTATTTATTCCTTCCTGGACATGAAATCTCTGAGTCTGGACTTCTGCTAGCTCACTCACTCCTGTGTCACGTCTCAACTCACAATGATTTAGTTGTTCAATAATTATACTTCTGCTTATTTTCAATGGAAAGGGAATGTAAAAATAGGCAGTGTCAAAACCAATGAAATTCAACAGCGCATGAAAGGCTCAACTGCACCATACATGCCATAATGTGTGTCTGACGATTGGTATTGTCCGTTCAGGTAAAGCAACATGGGGGTGAGTCTGAGTCAGTAGGACACACTGTTAGTCCTGTCTTGTACCCCCCCCCCCCCCCCCCTCAAAGTCCTACAGTATAGTACATTCTTGCCAGGTGGTTGACAAATGTGGCAGCACCAATCAGTCAAGCCCTCGGGGCTCCAGTGAAAGGCTCAGTCACTGGGTAGTGGTGTTGGATTGAGTTCCAACGTGTCCCTGGCCTTCCAGGGTGTGTCTCTGGCTCTGTCTGTTACTGCTGCTCTCTCCGCAACAGGCAGTGGCACCAGCCCAAGCACCAGCCTACAGTACTAAGCCCTATAGAGAGATCAGTCTGAAGATCTGACAGCATTTACACGGTTTTACACTGGGGATTCACTAGTTGATGGATATCGCTGGTAATCACAGTACAATACCTTAATCACCTCAGTTTAGCTTAAAATTCAGAGATGAGCTAGTGGGTAGGAAGGTGCTTTCTAGAACCTAAAAGGTTTCTTTGGCTGTCAAAATAAGATAACCCTTTGAAGAACCCTTTTTGGTTCCAGGTAGAACCCTCTGTGGAAAGGGTTCTACATGGAACCAAAAAGGGGAAGAACTGTTTTGGAACCCTTTTTTTCCCTAAGAGTGTATGAAACACTTAATAGAAAAAAATATATATATTTTTTTAAGAACACCTAATTGGCCTATCAGTTGAAACATGTTAGAGACCTGGCGCTGTCAATTTTTATAACGAAGGGCATGAATTAAGCAATATCTTCCTCTAGATTGTTTCTCTTTTTCTTTCATATCTCTTACTGAGTTTGTATGTTTACGGGTGGTCTGTCCTCACCATCTGTGTCTGGCCCTCTCGTCCCAGCTTACAATTAGCTCATTCTGCCCCCTCCTCTCTCCTGTAACTATTCCCCAGGTCGTTGCTGTAAATGAGAACGTGTTCTCAGTCAATTTACCTGGTAAAATAACGCTTTTTACAAAAATATGTAACTTCCTGGGTGTGTCGTAGCCTGTTGTGTCAGTGAGGTGTGATGCTGCTGGCATGACTCCATATCTCTGTCCTGATCACTTTCACAAAGGACAGTTTTGATACAGGATATGGTAAGATTTGCCACAGAAATCTGAGATGTGACGTAAAAGTCATTATTATTGTGCGGAAAGATGATAAAAAAAATAAAAAAAAGTAGATTGGGCCTTAACATAGTGGGGAAAGTTTTAGATGATATCTTATCAGGAGCCAATAGTCTTCCCCTCCACCCCCTGCCCTGGACCATGTTAAAGTAGGACAGTGTTAACAACTCAGTAGTGTGTTCAGTGAAGGGAGACTTTCTCAGTTCAAAGTGTTGTTTCAGTTCACTACAAACACAGCTGGATCCTCTCTCTTTTGCTTTTACATGGGTATAGTTTTTTGGCCTACCTCACAGTCCTCGCTGGTCTCGTGCCCTATGACCTATGTACCTCTCCTCTCCTGCCAGTGGCCTGCTCCTGTAGAGAGCTGGATCAAGAAGTAATAATTAGCTCAGTTCTACTGTCTGGAACATTGAGTGCTGTGCTATAATCTAGTCCACCTGGGCCTGTTCCACACTAACAGTCGATGGAATACAAGAGGGTAGAGCCTACCAAGATGTTTTCTTGGGTCTGATTCAGATTTGTTTTTGGGGGGGGGTAAGCAAAACCTACCGATACTGATTTATACCTGCCGATGTACTGTTTTACAGTGGGTAAATTACAAAGTGTCATTTTCCCACACTGAATTCTCGTAAATTGCCATCCAAAAGAGCAGTTGTTAAAAGGATAATATCGGCAAACTGATATTTCGTTTGGGCTCTACAAGAGAGAGAACTTAGAGTTATTTAGCCATCTATCTAGCCAGGTTTTGAGATGACATTGGTAGAATGACAAACAGTGGAAATTTATTCGATATAAGCTAGAATTGATCGTGGCTAGTTTTGGGGTTCCTCAGTAAACTGCTAGTCTGTAATCTATTGTTGAGGAGGAACGTTTGTTTGGGTTATGCTGGATCTACATAGCACTCCACTCCACTTATCAGCAGTAGCCTTCCCAACTCAACTCCCACTCTTTAAATACTTGACTGCACACTACACTCCGTGTAAGCTGATGTACACGGTGGCACACGCACACAAAGCTGAAATAGGCACAGCACTGTTGTGGGACGGTCCGTTTTCACCCGCTAATGATATTTCAGTTGTGGATTGATTTGTTCTTTGTGACCTCAGTAGGGAAGACACTTTTGTGAAATAAAATAAATCGGCTCTCATTTAATTTATTGTTGCTTTGAAGGTTATGTTGACACGAAAGGTTTTTTTTTCTGGGTCTGTTTTGTTCTTATACTGAACAAAAATATAAATGCAACATGCAAGTTAGTTCATGTAGGCCTAATCTATGGATTTCACATGACTGGGTCAGGGCACAGCCATGGGAGGGCATAGGCCCACCCACTTGGGAGCCAGGTCCAGCCAATCAGAATGAGTTGTTCCCCACAAAGGATTTATTACAGGCAGAAATACTCCTCATTTTCATCAGTTGTCCGGGTGACATCCACGCAGTGAAGAATCTGGAAGTCCTGGGCTGCCGTGGTTACACGTTGTCTTCGATTGTGAGGCTGGTTGGATGTACTGATAAATTCTCTAAAGCGATGTTGGAGGCAGCTTATGGTAGAGAAATGAACATTAAATTCTCTGGCAACAGAGATATTTTTTTGTTTGTTCTGGAGCTGAACTGAATATACTTCAAGATTACTCAAATCCAATTACATTACTGTGTAGTTTATGTGGACATACTTGGTATACATATTCCAAAAGAAATAAATTCTCACTCCAATAAATTTGAAGAAAATGTTAGCAAAAATAGATAAGATCTTGCTACCATGGAAAAGACTACCTGTGTATTTGTGGAAAAATCGCCCTGATGAACTCTTTAGTCATATCAGTCTACCTATTTGCTTATGGTCTTGCCTACACCTAGTGACCTAAAGTCAATAATCTAAAACAAGCCATAGGAAGTTGGTTGCAATTTCTGTTAAATCCACCAGAAAAATACAGAACAAATAATACAACATATATTGTTTTTAAACTCAAATATACTAATTGATAAAAAAATATACACATTTTTCAATAAAATAAAAAAGGAGTTGTCACACATGCAGTTAAAATATATAGAAATGTCTGCTGTACCCAAAATTTCAACCTACTAATTGCAGCATTACCACAAAAGTGGAAGGGGGAAGAAAATTGTGAAAAATAAAGTGTACCAGTTTAATTTAAGCACCAAAAAATGGACAGCGGTGTTTTTTTAACCTTTTATTTAACTAGGTAAGTCAGTTCAGAACAAATTCTTATTTTCAATGATGGCCTAGGAACAGTGGGTAAACTGCCTTGTTCAGGGGCAGGACGACAGATTTGTACCTTGTCAGCCCGGGGATTCCATCTTGCAACCTTTCGGTTACTAGTCCAACGCTCTAACCACTAGGCTACCTGCCGTCCCAAATGCCATATGGGGCGGCAGGTAGACTGGCGGGTAGGAGTGTTGGGCCAGTAACCGAAAGGTTGCAAGATGGAATCCCCGGGCTGACAAGGTACAAATCTGTCGTCTTGCCCTGAACAAGGCAGTTATTTGGGGAGTTTCTCCCTTTTTTCTCTGCAGATCCTCTCAAGCTCTGTCAGGTGGATGGGGAGTGTTGCTGCACATCTATTTTCAAGTCTCTCCAGAGATGTTTGATCGGGTTCAAGTCCGGGCACTGGCTGGGCCACTCAAGGACATTCAGAGAATTGCCCCGAAGCCACTCCTGCGTTGTCTTGGCTGTGTGCTTATGGTTGTTGTCTTGTTGGAAGGTGAACCTTCACCCCAATCTGAGGTTTTCATCAAGGATTTCTCTATACTTTGCTCTGTTTGTCTTTGCCTCGATCCTGACTAGTCTCCCTGTCTATGGCGCTAAAAAACATCCCCACAGCATGATGCTGCCACCACCATGCTTCACTGTAGGGATGGTGCCAGGTTTCCTACAGACGTGACGCTTGGCATTCAGGCCAAATAGTTCAATGTAGGTTTCATCAGACCAGAGAATCTTGTTTTTCGTGGTCAGAGTCCTTTAGGTGCCTTTTGGCAAACTTCAAGTAGGCTGTCGTGCTTTTTACTGAGGAGTGGCTTCTGTCTGGCCAGCCTACTATAAAAGCCTGATTGGTGGGGTGCTGCAGAGATGGTTGTCTTTCTGGAAGTTTCTCCCATCTACACAGAGGAACTTTAGAGCTCTGTCAGAGTGACCATCAGGTTCTTGGTCACCTCTCTGACCAAGGCCCTTCTCCCCCTATTGCTCAGTTTGGCCAGGCGTCCAGCTCTAGGAAAAGTCTTGGTGGTTCCAAACATCTTCAATTTAAGAATGATGGAGGCCACTGTGTTCTTGGGGACCTTCAATGCTGTAGACATTTTTTTTGGTACTCTTTCCCCAGATCTGTGCCTCGACACAATCCTGTCTTGGAGCTCTACGGACAATTCCCTCAACCTAATGGTTTGGTTTTTTGCTCTGACATGCACTGTCAACTGTGGGACCTTGTATAGACAGACATGTGCCTTTCCAAATCATGTCCAAGCAATTGAATTTAGCACAGGTGGACTCCCAAGTCATAGAAACATCTTAAGGATGATCAATGGAAACAGGATGCACCCGAGCTCAATTTTGAGTCTCATAGCAAAGGGTATGAATACTTATGTAAATACGATTTTTCTGTGTTTTAGGTTTAATGAATTAGCAAAAATGTTTTAACCTGTTTTCACTGTCATTGTGTGTAATTTATTTTAGAATAAGGCTGTAATGTAACAAAATGTAGAAAAAGTCAAGGGGTCTGAATATTTTCCAAAGGCACTAACTCATAAAATGTATATAGTTTGTATAAGCTGGAAGTAGAAGCCTAAGTGTTCATTAGTTTACTCCAATTATGAGAGGGGTGGTATGGTTAGTGGAAAATATTAAACTAAAATATATTTTAAAAGGTGTGTGTGTGTGTGTGTGTGTGTGCGTACACAAAATATATGGGGGATTGGAAAGGATACATATAATTATGGAAGTTCCAGTCTGCAATATTGAAGTTGGTCTACCCCACCAAAAAAAAACAAATACAAACAAGAAAGGACCACAAAAAAAAATCTAAACTGTGTAGAAATTATAATGGACGTACATTCATACAGTCTTGACGGTGTCCAGCTCCAGAATTTTTTTTTTTTTTGCAAACTGACGGCAAGGAAATATAAAATTAATTCTGTGCTTCCCTCCGGACCTCATTGAAGACCGACTGCAGCCCCCGGGGCAAATTTAGTTTGACACCCCTGGTATAAAACGTGCTGGTCCATCTTTTCTCGAACAAAAATAAAACTTGAATGTGTCTGTCTCTCATAGAGGAAAATATGCTTCACTTCTCTGAATAGCGGTGTTGATTCTGGTTAAGCTGCAGCGTCAAGACTCAAGACCCATGTCCAAACGTTCATATCCACTGTCTCTGCAGATGGTTCGAAAGAAGAGGGTTAAAATGTCAACCCCTGTGTAGATCAGATTTATATCACCATGTGTTATCGTTAAGTACAAATGTAACTGACTAATAACAAGACTGTAATAAAGTAAGCCCTAACTTGTAGCCCATCTGGCTTCCATGGAAACGGCTGAGTCAAGCATTGCGGGACACTGCAGGTATTTGGAGCTTGACAATCTTTTGTCTTATAGTAAGTACTCTTATTCGGTGACCCACTGAACAGCTGAGACTTGTGGGTTTGCTGACATTTTATGTTTTTCATTCAATATTAAGATGTGACCATATTTCTCTATTGAGATTTATGTCAAATGTATGTGATTTGCTTATTTTTTTACATGTTATAAAAGTACATACTCATAGTTATGCTGCTTTAAAAGTTGATACAATTGTTATCCCACTCAAAAAACAAATAGGATAAAATGCCCTATGAAAGATTTTGAGATTTTCACACTAGGGAGACAGCCCTCTTTGTTTATGCCCATTCAGCATCGTTCACACCCTCAAGCTATATCCCCAACCCATCCATGTGAGTAAGCATGGCATTGTCCTCCAGAAAGCAGTCTCTACTTAAACCCAGCTAAATACATGGCAGCAATGTTTGTGAGTTGCATCCACACTTGTTCAGTTGTGCATAGCTATACTGTATCTTTCCAAATATCCGGGGTAGAGGTCGACCGAGTATGATTTTTCAACGCCGATACCGATTTATTGGAGGACCAAAAAAGCCGATACCGATTAATCGGTCGATTTTTATTTAATCTATTTATTTGTAATAATGACAAAATGACAACAATACTGAATTAACACTTATTTTAACTTAATATAATACATCAATAAAATCTATTTAGCCTCAAGTAAATGATGAAACATGTTCAATTTGGTTTAAAAACAAAGTGTTGGAGAAGAAAGTAAAAGTGCAATATGTGCTATGTAAGAAAGCTAACGTTTCAGTTCATTGCTCAGAACATGAGAACATATGAAAGCTGGTGGTTCCTTTTAACATGAGTCTTTAATATTCCCAGGTAAGAAGTTTTAGGTTGTAGGAATTATAGGACTATTTCCCTCTATACCATTTGTATTTCATTAACCTTTGACTATTAGATGTTCTTATAGGCACTTTAGTATTGCCAGTGTAACAGTATAGCTTCTGTCCCTCTCCTCGCGCCTCCCTGGGCTCGAACCAGCAACACAACGACAACAGCCACAATCAAGCAGCGTTACCCATGCAGAGCAAGGGGAACAACTACTAGAAGGCTCAGAGCGAGTGATGTTTGAAACACTATTAGCGCGCGCTAACTAGCTAGCCATTTCACTTCGGTTACATCAGCCTCATCTTGGGAGTTGATAGGCTTGAAGTCATAAACAGCGCAATGTTTGACGCAAAACGCACGGAAGTGCTGTTTGAATGAATGTTTACGCACCTGCTTCTGCCTACCACCGCTCAGTCAGATACTGAGATACTTGTATGCTCAGTTAGATTATATGCAACACAGGACACGCTAGATAATATCTAGTAATATCATCAACCATGTGTAGTTAACTAGTGATTATGATTGTTTTTTATAAGATAAGTTTAATGCTAGCTAACAACTTACCTTGGCTTACTGCATTCGCGTAACAGGCAGTCTCCTTGTGGAGTGCAACGAGAGAGAGGCATGTCGTTATTGCATTGGACTAGTTAAATGTAAGGTTGCAAGATTGGATCCCCCGAGCTGATAAGGTGAAAATCTGTCGTTCTGCCCCTGAACGAGGCAGTTAACCCACCGTTCCTAGGCCGTCATTGAAAATAAGAATGTGTTCTTAGCTGACTTGCCTAGTTAAAGGTATACAAATTAAATAAAAACAATCGGCGCCCAGAAATACCGATTTCCGATTATGAAAACTTGAAATCTGCCCTAAATAATCGGCCATTCCGATTAATCGGTCGACCTCTAATCCGGGGTAGCAAAGATCTACTTTATATACTGACTAGGGAAAATCTCATTCTGTTATTATAGAAGCCTGTGACATGAGTCCTGTTTGGTATGTCACCTCATGTCCAACCAAATCCATTATCTCAGCCAATCATGACTGGCCAGGAAGAATCCTGTCTTTCTCCCTGTATAGCTGTGCTTTCTCCACTTGGCTAAACTCATAATAAAAATGTGTGTATATTTACAGATCCCATACATGTTTAATTAAGGCACATGAAAGTTCACATGTTCAAGAAGGCATTGAAAAAAATAATACATATTAAAAATATATATTTAAATGGCCCTACTGTGGCGCAGGAACTAGCGTCAAACGCCTCAGATCCTGTAACCAATCACACATTGCAGATGTGGAGTGCTGTGTCTTCTGTATAACCCATAAAGGTCCTGATTTTATTCATGTTTTGTCTGCTTTTTTTGTGTGTTTGTTTCTGCAGGAGAATCATGAGCAGCAACTACAGTGTCTCCCTGGTTGGCCCCGCCCCCTGGGGCTTCAGACTGCAGGGAGGAAAGGACTTCTGTCTGCCCCTCACTATCTCACGGGTGAGTCTCATGTTTTATTTATATTTTGTTGGGGGGGGGTGACAGAACGTGTGTGTATACCCGTTCAGTGTGAGCTTGTGCAGAGCTCTATATTTAAAAAATAAATAATTGAGGTCACTTAGACATTTCCTTGTTTTTGTCCATTAAATTGATCAGAAATACATTGTAGACATTGTTAATATTGTAAATGATTATTGTAACTGGAATTGGCAGATTTTTTTATGGAATATCTACATAGGCATACAGAGGCCCATTATTGGCAACCATCACTCCTGTGTTCCAATGGCACAGTGGATTAGCTAATCCAAGTTTATAATTTAAAAGGCTAAAGTGCCTTGCGAAAGTATTCGGCCCCCTTGAACTTTGCGACCTTTTGCCACATTTCAGGCTTCAAACATAAAGATATAAAACTGTATTTTTTTGTGAAGAATCAACAACAAGTGGGACACAATCATGAAGTGGAACGACATTTATTGGATATTTCAAACTTTTTTAACAAATCAAAAACTGAAAAATTGGGCGTGCAAAATTATTCTATAAATTATAGAAAGGAAAAGGGATGGCTTTTTCAGAAGATCAATGATCGCATAAATAAATGAATGACCAATCTCTTGCATGTCATCACATACCTGACCTTTTTTAAAGAGACAGTGTACACTTTATGTAATGCATCTTAATTGGAAAAGTGTGTTTATGCAATGTAGAAACTTAATGTTCCACAAATGTCATTTCAATGAAAGGTATTCATCTCAATGTTAGCTTTTATAATAAAGTAATGCATTAAGTTTTACATATTAGTTTTTAGGGCACAGAATTCATATAGGCCCAATATAGGCTGTAAAAATCTTATTTCCTGGTGCTCCTAACTTTAAGTTGGGAGCACCAGCACTACCATTTATTTATTTATTTTTTCAATTTAGAGCCCTGCACAAGCTCACACTCAGACAGGTGTCCTCTCAGCCACGACACTCACCTCACAGGAATGGCATTAATGCTCACTATGCCATCTGGCTCCAGAGTGATGAAAGAGCCTGTGCCTTAGATCCAGTATGTGCCACTCACTGCTGCTTTCAACCACACAACCTCTCTTCTGACGGCTTTAACTTCTGACATTTTAATGGCCTCTGTAAATCTCCCTCTGTCTCTATCTTTGTGCCTCATGCCATTTTTATCTGACATATCCAAATAGCAACCATTGTATTCACATATTTCTAGAACTTTCCACAATTTCTGTGAAGAGTATAGACTTTGCTCTACCAATCTGCATGCCATTTGATATTCTGTCAGTCAGTCTGAGATAGTGCTGGCTCTTACCTCTGTGTCTCTGGCTTTGACACAGTGGGGCCGTCTTCCTTGTCACAGAGCAATAGATGAATCTGTCTACGAATGCCAGAGACTCCTCTGAGTTCTCTGGAACCCTGCGGAGAAGCAGTGGTTGTGTAATATCTGTCTGGGGCACCGTACGTTAGGCTGATGTCTGGCACTGGGTTCTGCCGGGTCTGGCCTGGTCTGGGGCTCGGCTGAGGGGCCTAGGCTGATATCTGGGACAGGAGAGGATCCGTACGGTGGCAGGTAGTTTTTCATATCGTCATACTGTCCTTCTCTCATCACGGTATTTGTTACTGTCTTCATACACCAGGGGGTGCTAAAAACAAAAGCCCATTGGGTGTCTCTTACCAGAATGCTAACATAATTATAACAAACTAATAGCGGATTTCAATAGAGGCTGCTAGATAAACATGCTAATGAGGTCAAACAAAAATAAATTAATTGCAAAGATGTTAAAACCAGCTCATAAAGTTATACAAGTATAGGTAGTAGCTACCTCATTTTTTGTTGTGAGTTTTGACATTTATTAGCAAATGTGAAAGAGAGACATTGTGCAAAATAAAACAGTTCTGACTCATGCTTGTCTGAAGGAAGAACAGTACTGGCTATGGAGCAGCATGTGTACACGCTGTGGATCTGTGTGCAGCTGTACAAATAACCCTTCCAAAGAGCTTTGACTTCTCAAACACTGCTCCCGAGTGGTGCAGCTTTCTAAAGCCTCTTGTACTGAGATGCAGTGCGTCACTACAGTTCCTGGTTCGATTGGTTCGGGTTTGACCATGGGTAGGCTGTCTTTGTAAATAAGAATTTGTTCTTAATTGACTTGCCTAGTTAAATAAAGGTTCAATTTTTTTTTTTAGAAAAAAACCTAAAAGATAAAACTATGATGCCCTGTCTCCTTATTAATTCAACCACTTACTTAGCAAACTAGCAAGTTAAATCAAATACACCAGCTCCTGCTTTCTTCCGTGCTATTTACAAACACATGAGGACTGTTCTGGGGAACTAAGGTAAGATTCATAATGTTAAATAATTTGACGGGTGAAATGAAAATGCAATCCGCTTTATTTCCCAAGGTATTGCGTTTATCTCCCAAGGTATTGCGTTTATCTCCCAAGGTATTGCGTTTATCTCCCAAGGTATTGCGTTTATCTCCCAAGGTATTGCGTTTATCTCCCAAGGTATTGCGTTTATCTCCCAAGGTATTGCGTTTATCTCCCAAGGTATTGCGTTTATCTCCCAAGGTATTGCACAAGTTGAATGCACGTATTAAAAAGTAGCTTCAAATATTTATTGAAAAAACTTCAAATAAATCGTTTGGACGGTATTGAAAAACCATCCCGTGGCTTTTTCCAAATACCCCCTTATATGGTATATACGGTATACCGCCCAAGCCTAGTGGCAGACCTGCTGTGTGATGAATGGCTCTGCTGCTGATAAATGGTTCTGAATCACCACAGGTACACACGGTTTGTGTTGCTGCTGTGAAAAGGAGGATGGGACTCTCACTAACACTAATTATCACTTGATAGTGACTTTGCTTGGCTAATAGACAAGCCACTCTCGTCAGTGTATGACTCCAGTTAACCATTTTATACTGCTATTGAATTGGTGAATGTCTGTTGAAGTGCCTTTGTCAATAGCAAAGCAGTATTTTGCTCTTGTACAGTATTTGCTCAGTCCCTCAGCCTTGTTACCAGTTTTGATGTAGCTCCATGTTTGTTTAGGAGATTTGCACTTCCCTGTTTTTGAAAGTGAAATTGGTAAGTGATGCTGGGGCCAGTTTCCTTATTTTCTCAGTGGAAGGAATCCCAGTATATATGTAAAACAAAAGATATGAACTATGAAACTAAATGTGGTCGTAGCCATGTTTATCAGTTCAGGTCTGTAGAGTTACATTTCATATCTGGACATGCAACTGCTAAAACATTTTAATACATTTTGAAATGCAATATTCTGTTTTCAGAAAGTTGAATTTGGTATTTAATTTTTGGAATTTGGAATCACAAATCCCAATAATATCCCTGTATTTACAGTAAGACACTCAACAGTAAAGGGGTGATATCTGAGCCACAAATTAGGTTTGTTTATGGAATTTTCAGTTCTTGAGCGCTATAAATATTTATTACAGCACACATTTGAATAAATCAAGTGGGAAGAAATCCTCTGAGAAGGTGTCTGGCCAAGTTACATATCACCTCAAAGATTGATACACACTCAAATCTAAAATGTCAGCTTTGAGCTTGGTGGTTTGGCAGCATTGGGTTAATCTCACTTTGGGAATTGTCCAAGTGTCTTAGGATACTGCTTTGTGCAAACCACAGTCTGAACCGAGCGTCTGAATATGAAAACAGATAAATCATCCACTTCACAGACAACTCCGTAAATGTACATACAATGAAGTTATATGTCCCATGGCGAATGTATGGCTGGGTCTGTTGGGCATGCATTTCTCAGACAGAATTTTATACTAATATAGATTTCCTGAAGCTGGAATCCATAGCAGGATATCACAAAAAAAACAAAGACGTTACTTCAAACAAGAACAGTTTTTGTTTTTCTTCTTCCCTTGAACATCATTACACCAGCAGCGTATGTACTCCACATGACCTTTTTTACGCTGCGGGATGCTCATCTCTTCTGTTAACCCCCCCCCCCCCCCCACAAAAAAACAACGATAACAAATGCAACTGTTGGTGCTGTTTCCCCTTTTGTGGATCTCAGCTTTAAAGGTAATGCCAATTCATAAAGAATTTAAACCACAGTAAATTATTTCATTACTCTGAGAAGCACGTTGTGGGAGAGGCATTTTGTTTTGAGAGAAATACAGACAGTACTCTACTGTACGTTTACATCTTGAGGCATTTTGCATTATGGTATACATACAGTGCTGTGGGAATAGACCGATCCATTGTAGAGAATTGAAGAGGCTATAATCACAGGGGGGTGGTAGTGGCCTGGCCACCCATACAGATATATACACTGTATTTCTCAGTGTCTGTAAAAGGCTTTGTTTTCACCCATGGCCCAAACCACACACCTACTAGCCCTGTAGCTGTGTTCAGCTGGCTGGGGTAACTCAGTTGTCAGCGTCAGTAGGCCCAGTGGAAACTGTCTGTACTGTTCTGATCTCTTTACATGGCAGGAGATAACGCGAGGACAGTTATGGAAACCATCACTCTGTATCCACCCAGGGGGAACAACACAACACTGAACAACACAACATAACCTGCTCCGCCACAGCCCCAATCAACATAAACACCATACTATAGTTCATCTCTACACTACAAGTACACACCATATGTTATACTTCTCCCTTTGCAGACTTTGTTTTTTAATGTGCACTAGATTTAAACTATATTTACTTAGATGCTGTAAACTGTCTGAAGTCTTTACAAGGCATCAGGGCGGTCAGTATCGGTCACATGTCTCAGATGGCCTGTCTAGCTGAGAGGCTGACCGGCTGAGTGGTCTCCCTGATGGGCCTTAAGTGGGACCTGAGACTGGCTGCTCTTCTCCTGGGGTATTTATAGTCTTATAAACGTTTCCTGAGGGCAGTTCTCGGGGCTTGTGTGAACACACAGCATCCTGACGTGTCTAACAGAATGTCCATGGCATGCTGAGTGCTAGCTAGCTGCCCAGCTGGCCTCAGTCATTTTAAGTGGTGTGGTGGGTGGCAGCGGTGCTTCCTGTGAAGTAGCCTCTGGACCAGGTCTCCCTGCCCTGTGTCATGTAGGCCAGTCCAGGGACACGTGGAAGGACACGGTCAGTCAGCTCAGTGACGCACCAGAGCTGCAGAGCGCCCACCACAGCACAGCCTTCTGGGAGGAAGAGGAGGTTATTTATACCCACCACATTTATGCAGGGGAGCGAGGGGGGGAGACTGCTCTGGCGTGAAAGAGAGAGGCAGCGTAGGAGAGGCCGACCCGGCACTAATAGTC
Source organism: Oncorhynchus clarkii lewisi (assembly GCF_045791955.1). NCBI lineage: Eukaryota > Metazoa > Chordata > Actinopteri > Salmoniformes > Salmonidae > Oncorhynchus > Oncorhynchus clarkii. The sequence goes on from NC_092151.1 coordinate 37,779,940, forward strand.
TGGCTAAAAGTTGAATGATATAGGGGAAAGACGGAGGAGTATGAGCTGAGATGAGCTTTTTATTGTATGGAGGTCTATGAGTGTTGAATTACGCAAGGCTTATTTGATTGAATATATGTTTCGTAACATTTAGGCTGTTACAAATGTATAGTATAAGTTATGCTACTTGTCAAATTTATAAAAAACATACCTTATTTGCATAAGTATTCAGACCCTTCACTATGAGACTTGAAATTGAGTTCCGATTCATCCTGCTTTCATTGGTCATCCTTGAGATGTTTCTACAACTTGATTGTAGTCTACCTGTGGTAAATTCAATTGATTTGAAAAGGCACACCTTTCTACATAAGATCCCACAGAGCAAAAATCAAGCCATGAGGTCGAAGGAATTGTCCGTAGAGGTTCGAGACAGACATGATTGTATCGAGGCACAGATCTGGGGCAGGGTACCAAAAAAGGTCTGCAGTATTGAAGGTCCCCAGGAACACATTGGCCTCCATCATTCTTAAATGGAAGAAGTTTGGAACTGCGAAGACTCTTCCTAGAGCTGGCCATCTGGCCAAACTGCGCAATCGGGGGAGAAGGGCATTGATCAGGGAGGGGACCAAGAACCCGATGGTCACTCCGACAGAGCTCTAGAGTTCCTCTGTGGAGATGGGAGAACCTTCCAGAAGGACAACCATCTCTGCAGCACTCCACCAATCAGACCTTTATGATAGGGTGGTCAGATGGAAGGCACTATTCAGTAGGCTGGGTTTCTGTACAGCACTTTGTGACATCTGCTGATGTAAGAAGGACTTTATAAATACATTTGATTTGATGACAGCCCATTTGGAGTTTGCCAAAAGGCACCTAAAGACTCTCAGACAATGAGAAACAAGATTCTCTGCTCTTATGAATGCCAAGTGTCAGATCTGTAGGAAACCTGGCACCATCCCTACGGTGAAGCATGGTGGTGGCAACATCATGCTGTGGGGATGTTTTTCAGTGACTGGGAGACTAGTAAGGATCAAGGCAAAAATGAACAGAGCAAAGTACAGAGATCCTTGATCCTGCTCCAGAATGCTCAGGACGTCTGACTGGAGCGAAGGTTCACCTTCCAACAGGACAACGACCAAGCACACAGTCAAGACAACGCAGGAGTGGCTTCGGGGAAAGTCTCAATGTCCTTGAGTGGCCCAGCCAGAGCCTGGACTTGAACCCTATCGAACATCTCTGGAGTGAGCTGAAAATCGCTGTGCATCAACAGTCCCCATCTGAACAGTCAGAGCTTGAGAGGATCTGCAGAGAAGAATGGGAGAAACTCCCAAAATACAGATGTGCCAAACTTGTAGCATCATACCCAAGAAGACTAGGTGCTGTAGTCGCTGCCAAAGTTGCTTCAACAAAGTACTGAGTAAAGGATCTGAATACTTATGTAAATGTTTTTTTTTTTTTTAATATAAATTATACCATTTTCTAAACCTATTTTTGCTTTGTCATTATGGGGTATTGTGTGAGGGGAATTTTAGAATAAAGCTGTAACGTAACAAAATGTGAAACAAGTAATGGGGTCTGAATATTTTCCGAAAGGCACTGTATGCTGCATGATTAACTGTCGATATACAGTTAAATCTACTGTCTGCAGTTATGCCACTGTTGATGTCATTGCTCTTTCCTGTTATTATGGGATCAAGGATTTCACAACCTACAATAGGCTAAAAATGGTTTGTGGAAGTCTGACTTTTTATGTGTTTTGGAGGAGGCATGTCATGCAGGCAATACATGAGGGAGAAATACAACTTTCATAGTTCCAGAGATTTTTTAACAACCATCCATTTGAAAATAAGTTGTTTTGAATTCTGCTGCATCTCCAGTATTGAATCTCCCAGAGACTCCAAGAGAAACATTTTGTTTTGATCTTGGCATGTGGACTTAGTGGAATGTTACTGTTTTAATAAACACAAAACAGACTCTCCTTCCCTACTCCATTAACCACAGTGGGCTTGGCAGTTGAATGTTTGAAATAACCTGCCTTATTTGTTACCTGGCTTGCACACTAGAACCAGGCATTTTGTGTTTTTAGTGAAAACAATGTCTGATTTATGCTTTAGAGCCATGGAACCAGAACATGTTGTCTACTACAGTAAAGATAAAGTATGCCTCTGAAACACTACAGCATTCATACTGTTTCAGTGTCAAAGCCAGTGTTACAGTGCTGTGAATGCCAATAAAATCACCAAGTTCAGGCACTGTGAAATATGTATTTTTGTACTTCTGTGGGCCATTTATTATGTTAGCTTTTCCACAGGCTGTAAAAGTGGACCTCTTGTGACCGTCATTACCGTGACGAAAAGACTTGTTATGAGTCACTGGTGGTCAAAACAACACCGCACGATCGGTGAGCAAAGCGACAAACTGCTCTGTCATTTTTCCAGCGTGACCAGTGAACACTTCATTGGTCGGACAGTGACATTCCTGGGGCATATTTCTCCCATCACATGGCCAGCAGAGAGACGGCGATGGCATCACTGTGTCATGTTTCCAGCCTTGCTTCCAGACGTTATGATCAGGAGGTATGGGCCCTGGGCTGTATGTGCTGGTCCACACTCAGTCCACTGACTGGAAATCCCATTCTGACAAAGAGCAGCGGCAGGCGCCAACATCCGCAGCTTGAGACTGCTGCTGTTTCTCTTGGAACGCTGGTGTGAAGTTGATACATAACATCCGTGCTCCAAACTCTGTAGGAGGGAGACAGCTTTCCTTTTGTGTCCCACAGCTGAAGATGGGTTTTAACTCAGACAGTGGTGTGTATTAGGGAAAGAAAGGCTTGATGATGAAGATTGGTTTAGCTGTCTTTGTATCCGCCTTATGTTGGCATTCTTCCTTCGACGCAAAGGGAAAACTCACTTCGATACATCCCAGTCTTATTCGATGGAGACCAGAGCATGTGAGCAGAGTTGGGTGCTTGCTCAACACTTCGGCGCTCCTTGTGCCTTCCTACTGCTAAAAACCGCTCCGCACAAAACAGTTGCCGCTCCAAATTCACTCCGTTTGAATTCAAATCCCAATTTAACCGACACCCATCTATTTTTGTGACTACCTGGAGCTACCAACTGTTTTAAACGTCTATAAATTGTGCATATAGGCTGGCTGACTTAGAATTAAATACAAATGAAATGAAAAATGACTTGGTGCCTTTTTTGAATTCATTTTTAGAAACACGAGTTTGGCCAGTCTGTGGTTTCAGGCTCATGCGATGATGTCTGGAGAGCTGGTCAGCAGTTGTGAATATCCTCTCCACACCTACAGAGCCACTGGGGATGCTTAACACCCTTTTGCCCACTCTTGCCAGGCTGGGGAGAGATGCAGAGTTGTTTTTTATTTTTCTATAGGTAGGCCTAAAGGGTTTTTAGGCAAAATAACCCAATCAAATCGGAAAGCTCCTTGAACGTAGGAATATGCCAGGCCTATTGGGCCAAAACCAATTATGGCCTATTTATATAGACAATTCAACTAAATGTTTTAAGATTTAAAAAAATTGTTGATAAGTGTTTCATTGTAGCAAAGTATTTATCTACCCACCTCGTTCGTTCCTTTTAGCATGTACACATAGCATGCTTTTGGGATACCTATCTTTATCAAATTCCATAATGATTCTCTTGCTCTTGGTCCTCATCTTTGTAAGTCATCTTGATTTAAGCACCTGTGCTTTACCAGTTTCCTTCTGCAAATATTTAGTGAACTCCATGACAGTAGTTAAAGCAAGGAGCTATAGGAACACACAAGTAGACTAGAAATGCATGCTGGGGCAGGCACGCCCTGAGCTCGTGAAGTGAGCGCTACCGGAGTGAAAATTGGAGCGGGCGGGAAGGCAGATGCTCCAGCCTTTTGGGGATCACGCTCCAGTCAAACTGGGCACGCTCCAGCTTTGCTCACATACTCTGATGGGGACATAGTCAGAACCTTCTGTCCAACATACTGCTGCTACCATCGAGGCGTTCTCTTTTTAGCATAGATTAAACATATCGATTTGCATTAGTATACACATTTAAACTCCCAATGCAAAGTTACAACTCTCTTTTCTATTTTCTGAGTTGTTACATAAAACTGATCAGAATGCCAAAGTCATACTGGGAAAAAAAACATTTGTGGGGTGTGACGTTATATGGAGGACCCGACAAGCCAGCCTATTCCCTATAACTCCAACCAGAAATAACTTCTCAAATATAACTTCAAATTAAAACCAAATCATTTGCACTCATGACCACTGATTTCAATTCCAGTTTCAGCCAATTTACATGCAAATACTTTGAATTTATTGTTACAAACCAGATTGCAAGGTTGCTAGCCAACTAGCCTGCATAACTTTATATCTACCAGCCTGCTAATGTTACGTTATTACTGTGTCAGTTAGTTGCTATCAACACCTAGCTTACAGCTACATTAAAGTAAACCAATGTTTTGGAAATGCATAACGGCATCTTACCAGATATCAAATAATGTTATCTTAACCAGCAAGCCAGCCAGCCAAAGTTTATTTTAGCCATCTAGCCTAGCCAGCTAGCTAGCCTTACTAGCAAACCACCACAGTCAACATATCTAAGTAGTAAGCTACTCTCTCTACTGAAATCCACATTGAAACTGGGTAAATTATCTCCGTCGCTGCTGACGCTCACGATGTAACGGTAGGTCAGTAGGAAGCTAGAGAACAAATAGTCTAGTACAGGCAGGAACCCACAGAACATAACAAAAAAAGCCAGCAGATATTAATTAGAGAAAGTGGAGACAGTTGAATTAGCTACCAAAGTCAAAGAAGAGCCAAGGAGAGGCCTTCAGAGGGAAAGGCTGTTTCACTGGCTGAGGAGAAGTCAGCTAGCTAATCCAATGGCAATATAGTGAGGTAAATCCACATTGAAACCGGGTAAATTATCTCTGTCGCTGCTGACGCTCACGATGTAACGGTAGGTCAGTAGGAAATAGAGGTTGCAGGCTTTACATTCACGCTCGGCACAGCACCTAGTTTGTCAGTCTCTTTCCAAATCCTGCCTTCCACTGGTTATACTAAGCCATCGAAGTCCTGGGGAGAAATAAGCACCGCATACAGTAGACGTGTGCACGGTTCCTATACCCCAATCCCCTTGCTTGAACCGAACTGTTTTTGGGCCACAAATGAGGCGTAACCCCATCCATGTGAGTATTACTGCACTATGTGGGTGTTACTGCACGATCTACAAAAGACAAACTACTACAACGCTAATTTGCTCGCTCAACGACCGACACCAAGCACACAGGAGAAAAGCAGTTTCTGTTTTCTGCATTAATTTATATGGTTTCTTCTTCAGCACCAACACTTTTGTTTTGGAATGTAGTTACATGCTAGCATGGCTAGTAGCTAACGTTAGCCAGCCGGAACTAGCTAGGTAGAATCGGTTCTTCATATGACGTTGAGAAATAGTACATTGCTGGAAGTTCCAAAGAGATATGTTAATAAACATGTAAAAACGTTGGGTCAGAGATGTTGAGGTGGGAGCAATGTTTTATATCACAGAGATGTTGAGGTGGGAGCGATGCGATGTTTTATATCACAGAGATGTATGGTTACTGATTTGGCATGTAGAATCAATCAATCATATCTGTGAGTTTTTGTGTGAAAGAATGGCCTGGATCCTTTCCTTAGTTTCTCTCCATAGACAGGACGGAGACGAAACAAGCATCTCTCTGTTAGCCAGCCCAGCCCGCTTTCTCTCAGCTGAGGAATGTAAGTCCACTATTTATTTTAAACAGTCCTACTGCGGGCTGGGATTCTTCTCGTCTGTCTGTCATTCCACTGATGGGCCATACCCCTCCCGCTCTACTCTCCCATCAATCCCTCACTCAACCCCTGTATCACTCCGCCCAGAGACGGATTAGCTGGAAGTTCTTCATACAGAAGGCCTAGTTGTGGAGACTACAGTTATAATCTGTTTACCCCTAATCCACCGCTGGATCCAATGGGGATCTTGTTATTGTACACAACATATTATAACTATTGAACATTTTTTCCCTCTATATTTGTATATCACCATTGAACATATTCAGTACCAGAATAGAAGACGGCGTGCAGATCTGTCAGCGCAAATTTCGGAGCGTACACTACTGTAGAAAGTCATCAGTCAACACACTAGTCCTGGCTCCAGTACCAGTGGTTGCTCTATTAATAGGTTGTGGAGAAAACAACACCATTTAGACACTTGGATTACAAGAGAGTCTGAGTGCAGATCAATCAAATGTACCGAACTCCTTAGGGCAAGTTTGGTGCATTTTTGCCTTTATGGTTGTGATGATAAAAAGACGACATACTGTTATGATTGATAGTGTTTTAGTTATACCCTGTGTAATCAAGGCATAATGAAGGTGTAATAGGCCAGGGTTGATTACATTCTAATCCCAACACTGTCTGCTGCTTTCCTGATGGAGTGTTTTGGTTCTGTAATCTGACAGCCATTGATGGCTTGACTTAGTTCTCACACAATCTTAGAACTGCAGGTGGAAGTGGCTAGCTTAGTTACGGGATCGGGTTGACATTCGAGTCTGGCCTGTAGTCTGCTAGCTACGCCAATGCCCGTCTCTGTGAACGTTTGTGTGTACTGTGCTTGTAGTTTTTGTTTAACTTGGCTTTCCTACTAGCCACATTTATGTATTTTCATAAAAGTTCAGAGGTTGAAGGGGCAATGATGTAGCTTGTCTCTGTTCTCATAGAGGCCATGAAATAGGTTTGGCTTTGTAATAACAGTCAAATGAGTACAAAGGAGGAATTGTTATTGTTATTTTACTGCTACTCTTTAATTATTTGTTACTTTATTTGTTGTTTGAATTTTTCTTAACTGTATTGTTAGTTAAGGGTTTGTAAGTAAGCATTTCACTGTAAGGTATACATACACCTGTTGTATTCGGCGCATGTAGCCTAGTGGTTAGAGTGTTGGACTAGTAACCGGAAGGTTGCAAGTTCAAACCCCCGAGCTGACAAGGTACAAATCTGTCGTTCTGCCCCTGAACGGGCAGTTAACCCACTGTTCCTAGGCCGTCATTGGAATTTGTTCTTTTTTTTTTTTTTTTTTTTTTTTGAATTTTTACCCCTTTTTCTCCCCAATTTCGTAGTAATCTTGCCTCATCGCTACAACTCCCGTACGGGCTCGGGAGAGACGAAGGTTGAAAGTCATGCGTCCTCCGATACACAACCAACCAAGCCGCTGCTTCTTTAACACAGCGCACATCCAACCTGGAAGCCAGCCGCACCAATGCGCCGGAGGAAACACCGTGCACCTGGCCACCTTGGCTAGCGTACACTGCGCCCAGCCCGCCACAGGAGTCGCTGGTGCGCGATGAGACAAGGACACCCAAGCCCTCCCTAACCCGGGCGACGCTAGGCCAATTGTGCGTCGCCCCACGGACCTCCCGGTCGCGGCCGGTTACGACAGAGCCTGGGCGCGAACCCAGGACTCTGATGGCACAGCTGGCGCTGCAGTACAGCGCCCTTAACCACTGCGCCACCCGGGAGGCCCTGGAATTTGTTCTTAACTGACTTGCCTGGTTAAATAAAGGTCAAATAAATAAAAGTAGCACGGTTACGCTATGGTGTTCTGGGTGTTATAACCCAACAAAGGGGTTGGAGTCATCCCTTAAATGATTCTGATCATTGAGTCTGTATAAGAAAGACGAGGTGGCAAACACATATTTTGATCTTCACCGTGGTCTGAAGGGCCACACTGAAAAATAGTTCTTTTTTAACCCTCTTGTTCTTCCCAATTTCATGATGTCCAATTGGTAGTAATGATCTTGTCTCATTGCTGCAACTCCCCAATGAACTCAGGAGAGAAGGTCAAGGGCCATGCATCCTCCAAAACATGACCTGCCAAGCTGCACTGCTTCTTGACACACTGCTCATTTAACATGTAAGCCACCCGCACCAATGTGTCGAAGTAAACACCGTCCAACTGATGACGAGGTCAGCTTGCAGGCGCTCGGCCCACCACAAGGAGTCGCTAGAGCACGATGAGACAAGGACCCTCCCCTAACCCGGACAACGTTGGGCCAATTGTGAGACTCCCCATGGAGCTCCCGGTCACGGCCGGGTGTGACAGCCTGGGTGACACCCTAAGTTACCTATCTTCTGTGTCAAAATTAGCAAAAAAATAGTCTTCTATTAATCGTTTTTGGAATTTTTGATACTCCTAGCTTTCATTTGGGGGATTCTTAGCAACCTGAAAGAGTGAAGAGACTGTATAAATGTAGGTCCAATATCATTTGTTTCAATTTGGTTTTAGTAATTTCTTAGGTCGTCATTGTAAATAAGGATTTGTTCTTAACTGATTTGCCTAGTTAAATAAAAATGTCAATGTAGACTGAGGTTGTCTCTCTCCCCCAAATATAAATACATGTTTTTTTGTTTGTTTATTTACTCAAACCACCCGCGGGCCGCATTGAATGGGCTCGTGGGCCTTGAGACACATGATGTAGAGTAAAGATTTATTTACATCATTTGCACTGTCACATTTAGCAGATGGATGTCAAATGGCAAGACTTGTCCTTTTGAAATGATTCCGTTTAGAGTTATGAGTTGAGCGCTCCAGTTGAAATGTGAGCTGGCGTCTAGCCTGATATGATGTTCAGAAGTGATAGTGTTAGTAAAAGTGCACGTTACACCAGGAAATTGCACACTATACTAGTGTAGCCCGCTGTGCTGTGTGTTTAGCGTTCAGCTATGTAACTGAATCTGGTGCTGGTCAGTCTGCTGTCTGAGTTAATGTTCCAATAGGGATTAGCAGAGAAAGGGAGCGTTACAGTACTCTAGGTGCCTGAGACTCAATCCCTCTATCAAATCAAATTGTATTAATCACATGTGCCGAATACAACAGGTGTAGGTAGACATTACAGTGAAATGCTTACTTACGAGCCCCTAACCAACCATGCAGTTTAAAAAAAAATACTAATAAGAAATCAAAGTAACAAGTAGTTAAAGATATAGACTATATACAGGGGGTACTGGTACAGAGTCAATGTGCAGGGGCACCGGTTATTTGAGGTAATATGTACATGTAGGTAGAGTTATTAGATGTTAACAGCAGAGAGTAGCAGCGGTGTAAGAGAGGGGGTGTTGGCAATGAAAATCATCTGGGTAGCCATTTGATTAGATGTTCAGGAGTCTTATGGCTTGGAGGTAGAAGCTGTTTAGAAGCCTCTTAGACCTAGACTTGCCGTGCGGTAGCAGAGAGAACAGTCTATGACTAGGGTGGCTGGAGTCGTTGACAATTTTTAGGGCCTTTCTCTGACACCGCCTGGTATAGAGGTCCTGGATGGCAAGAAGCTTGGCCCCAGTGATGTACTGGTCCGTTCGCACTACCCTCTGTAGTGCCTTGCGGTCGGAGGCTGAGATGTTGACATACCAGGCATTGATGCTCTCGATGGTGCAGCTGTAGAACCTTTTGAAGATCTGCGGACCCATGCTAAATCTTTTCTGTCTCCTGAGGGAGAATAGGTTTTGTCGTGTCGTCTTCATGTCTATCTCAGTGTGCTTGGACCTTGTTAGTTTGTTGATGTGGACACCAAGGAACTTCAATCTCTCAACCTGCTCCACTGCAGCCCCATTGAGAATGGGGACGTGCTCTGTCCTCTTTTTCTTGTAGCCCACAATCATCTCCTTTAATCTCTGTCACATTCATCTGTGAATTTTCTGCTCCAACACTCCTTTTTGGGTAATATCAGCTCAGCTTTTATTCAAGGCCTAGCTCTATTGAGCATATGAACCATTAATTACAGTCAGAGAGGAAGGAGGGTCCAGAACTCCTGTTTCTCTCCTACAGGGCAGTGCAGGCTAAACGATGGCTAGATTGAGTTACGTGCCTGTCTGCTCACTGTAGCATAGTGTAGGTTTCTCTCTCTCTCCATCCTAGCCTTTGTCGAGTCCCCAACAACCGGATGTTCTGGTTTTCGGGAGTCTGTGACGTGACTTCCGCTTTTGGACGTTAACAAGGTGACACTCCATCTTAACTCCTCTACATTTTACTGGATTGGTTATAATTTTTTAATTTTTTTTTTTATCTCAAAAAATAATATGTAAGGGGAGTTTCAGGCATTTATTTTACGCCTGCTACGTTAGGTTACCTCCATCCCACCCACTCTTTTCCCCTCTCAACCTTGGTTTCCCTATGGTTTGTTTAGCCAGGACATGCGATACATTGGGTGATATATATACATACAAACTATTTTTAGCTCTCTGTTTGCATTTCAGTCAGAACTCCCTGATGTCTCTCTACCCCCACGTCTTATTATGGTATGCTAATGTGATTCCATTCTACGACGGAGGGCAATCTATAGCTGTTGAAATCTCATGCCATCACTGGACACAAAAATCTAATTGTATTTGTCACATGTGCTGAATACAATCGGTGTAGACCTCACAGTGAAATGCTTACAAAAAATATGTAAAAAATATGAAAATAAACATATTCCAGTCTGATAGCAAAATAGTAGGGAGAACTTTGTACGTGTCTCTGTGTGTGGAGTAAAGGTGGTATAGAATTATTGTTTTTCTTCTGGTTGCATATTTCACATGCTGGTAGAGATTTGGTAAAACGGATTTGAGTTTCCCTGCATTAAAGTCCCCAGCCACTAGGAGCGCCGCCTCTGGATGGGCGTCTTCCTGTTTGCTTATGGCGGAATACAGCTCATTGAGTGCTGTCTTAGTGCCAGCATCGGTCTGCGGTGGTATATAGACGGCTACGAAAAATCTAGATTGTTAACCTGTAGACCACACTACTTACCACACTACTTACTACCAAGAGTTATCATGAGATACTCTACCTCAGGCGAGCAAAACCTTGAGTCTTTCTTAGATATCTTGCACCACCTGTTTACAAATATACATAGGCCGCCACCCCTTGTCTTACCAGTGCTGTTCTATCCTGCCGATAAAGCTTAACCCGCCAACTGTATGTTAATCATGTCGTTGTTCAGCTACGACTCGGTGAAACATAAGATATTGCAGTTGTGATTGTAGTTTATCAGTGTTTATTATCGATTTGATTGTACGTTGACTGATGGTAGAGGTAGAGTACACTCTCGGCGAAGGATCCTTACAAGGCACCCGGACCGTCATCCACGATATCGCAGTCTTTTCCTCCTGCGAATGGTGGGGATGAGGGCCCTGTCGGGTGTAAATCCTTCCCATCCGACTCGTTGAAGAAAAAGTATTCGTCCAGTACGGGGTAATCGCTGTCCTGATGTCTAGAAGCTCTTTTTGGTCATAAGACACAGTGGCAGAAACATTATGTTCAAAACAAGTTACATATAACGTGAAAAAACATTCACAATTGGTTACAGGATTGTAAAAACTGCAGCCATCTCCTTCGGCGCCATTATCAAGATCAGGTCACCCACATGGCATTGGATTGCATGTTATAGATAGGCCTATACACAGTATGTGTTTGTTTTGTCAGGCTATTCTCTGTTTCTTATGAGAGGAGGAATGAGGCCTGTACTACACAAAGCACAAATATTACATTTCAAAGGGCAGGGTTAAGATGGCAGAAGAATGCTGTGGGTAAAATATACCCTGTCCAAAAACAGTCTTCATCGGATTCTCATGTTTCACAGTCGGTTGTGGCCCAAAGACTAATAGTATGGGAAGTTATCTTTCTAAACCAGTAACATTGTTAAAACCTTATGCCCTATATTTGAAATAACTTATTTTACTCATTAGGCAACACACTATTTATTAGGAATAATTTAGGCATTGTCACGGATTGATAGTTCAGTGAGTAAACTAACCACAGTTTTTCAGGTCAAGCTATCAGCGGGAATCAGGTTACGTTCCATGATTGTCCCGGCTTTTCCCAGTAAACCATTATGCGAGACTCACTCACAGGGTACCTCAATCTGTATTGGGTTGTGTGGATTTGGCACCAGAACAGTGGCATGATTTAGAGAACGCATTCTTTCATTTTGTTTTTGAGATTTATATTTTCGGGTCAATTATTAGTGTATTGCAGCAACCACAAGGGCTATTTTGAGTGTTGCTGACTCTGGGCCAATCAGAGCTGTTATTATTGGGAGACAGAGCAGTTCCTTTGGGTCTGGATAATTTTTCAGAGCTCTTTGATGTCACTTTAAACATCTATATTCTGCCCAGTCAATCTTCTTTATAGACATTAAGTCTTGCTTGGGTTTTTCTCATTTTCACATTCAACCTCAGTCTGTTATTGCACATACTGTTCTTGTTGCGCTGAAGTTGTAAACTATTTTAATGTTTATTTCAGATTAACAGGAACAACGTGAACTTGACTCAAATTCTACTTTGTTTGACATAGAGCTGAGCTCTCACCAGAATCCCGGTCCAGAGAAAATAAATAAAACCCACCAAGCGCTCCCTCTGGTATTTCAAGGAACCATTAAGATGGTTTGTGTAGCAGAGGCCAAACGATATACATTCAAATGTTAACGGTTTATTAATAATGTTTCCCTCCGTTATCTCCGGTGTTAAGATGTTCATTAATCTCTTCGGGTTTATATGGATATTTCCACGAAGAATGAGAGTTTTGAAATGGAACACATCACAAGTCCTTATACAGATACTGTGTCATATTGAACTAATATAGGGTTTTTGGCCTCCCTCTCCCTGTGTCTACATGGGAAAGCTCAGTAGTGCTCTGCAGGGTTTATTCAGTTAGAGAGCACAATGGTTATTGATGCCAGTTATCAGGGTGTGGATGGATTCGTGTGAATGCTGTATTATCAGCCTGTGATTTGTTGCGCTGTGGACGGGACCAGGGACAGGGGGAGATGAAGTGCGGTATAGAGAGGTACAAAGGGAGAGGACGAGAGCACCATATGGGGAAGATGATGATTCATTGCGATTGGAAGCGCAGCGGGGAGACGGTAAGCACGTCCAGATTGTTGTTAGATTTAGGTCCTGTGGTTTGATTGTGGCCTTGTTAAATAATGTGTGGTTACGTTTCTACCCGTTTCAGATACTAATGGACACCCAACAGTACGTCAACACACCCCATGAAACACACCATCTACAAGTGGGTCTTTAGTAGTGAAAGGGGGGAAAATCGATACAGTAGCGCTATATACTGTATAAAAGAAATATGCTAGCGCCAGTCGGCTGTACCTGTGCCAAAACTCTGTTTCTCCGATCTTGTTATCCATCTTCTTTTTAAAGGGTGAGCCAACATGATTTCAGCGCTTTTATTTCCATGACTGATCAAAACTAGTTTTCTCATGGCTCTCTCTTGTCCCTCTGTAGCAGGCATGGTGAGCACTATGTTTGGAGCATCAAATCGCAATAATATTGCAATATCGAATCGCAATGTATATAGTATCGTGAGAATCGCAATACATATCATATCGGCACCTAAGTATTGTGATATCGTATTGTGAGGTCCCTGGCAAGTCCCTGCTCTAGTCATTAGGTCTGCATCAGTGATATTTACACTCATTTACCTAGCATTTACCTAGCGTGGTCTGGTCTCCCTGCATGAAACCCACAGTTTACGATTTGAAGATTCCAGTCACTGTGGGGTTAGGTGGTGTGAATATTCCTAGTGCTCTCTAGATTAAACTGAAATACATAATGCTCGGAGGAAATGTTTTTCCATTTTTTTTCCATATTCCATCAGATACCACAGTGTCCTCCTCTTTTCATACTTCCCCCATATTTCACTGTTTTAACGTAGGTTTTAGTCTCCTTGTGAGTGACCCTGTGAATCCAGTGATGACCCAGTCCATATTTGATATCATCAATAGAACCAGACTGCCTTGAGGTCCCACACTCCTCATTAAAGGAGAACCTAATAATGTACTGTATTTCATTATGATTTCCCCCCAAATCCTAACCATCCCTTAAAATGGCAGGAGGGAATGTGCAGCAGAAGGTTGAGTGAGAGCAGACGTTTTAAAACGGGCCAGAATACTGAGCCAGAAACACATCAACGCGTCCACTCAGTGTCTGATGATGAATGACAGATGGAGTGGAAATGGCAGTCGGTCAATCGTAATGGAAAAATAGACTTAATAATAAGGTACTGTGTTGGAAATGAAGGGGTTAATGTGACGACTGGGTGTGACAACCTGAATTACATCAATTAATCCAGATTCACACATCTTTAGGTCTTCTGATCCACAATATGCATAGTTAAATAAAACTATGGGTTTCGTAGCAATGCAATATATCAGCCCATATTACATCTGTTTGGTCAGTGAGTGAGTATTCAGTAGTTGGGCAGCTGTTTCCAGTCTACCCTGATGGCATGGCAAAAGAAAGAAACGAGATCTATGGATCCAGTAACATCACTCCGTTTTGATATATTTCATTCCCCTTCTTTTGCTTTTTTGGTTGTTGAAAAATGTAAAATGTTTAAGATCAAATCATTGGCCACGAAGACAAACAAGATGGCAGGACGACAGGAATGTCTGCTCTGGAGAAATCGGTTGGTCTGTGATCTTATTCTGGGTTTGAACAATTTAGAACAGTTGACTTTGATTACGACTCACGCTACCTACCACCACATAATACTACATTTAACAAGAACTGAAAGTTGTCAGCCAACTCATTTAGGGCCGGCAAGTAGCCTAGTGGTTAGAGCGCTGGGCCAGTAACTGAAAGGTTGCTAGGTCGAATCCCCGAGCTGACAAGGTAAAAATCTGTCATTCTGCCCCTGAACAAGGCAGTTAACCCACTGTTCCTAGGGTGTCATTGAAAATAATATTTTTTTTGTTCTTAACTGATTTGCCTAGTAAATTTATTTTTAAAAATTCAAAATTCGTAATGGAATTAACCTTGTTCCTACTATGTATAAATGTAATCTTATTGGTAGAATATGTTACAAATAGGGAGGTTCAGGACCCTCGTGAGACATCATAGTAAAATGGAGGGATGTATTGCAAAAGGAAATAGCAAAATGGCATTATACTGGGAAAGATGGGTTAATCTGTGGACATCGGAGGTTTGGAGTTAAGATCAGAATAAATGGTGGACTGGCCGCTGTGGGTGAAAATCCAGCACTTGACAAATGTTTGGACACCCACTCATTCCAGGGTTTTTCTTTATTATTACTATTTTCTACATTGTAAAATAATAAGGCATCAAAACTATGAATAACACATATGGAATCATGTAGTAACCAAAAAAGTGTTGAATATATAAAAATGTGTTTTATATTTGAAATTCTTCAAAGTAGCCACCATTTTCCTTTGACAGCTTTTCACTCTTAGCATTCTCTCAACCAGCTTCATGAGGTAGTAACCTTGAATGCATTTCAATTAACATGTGTGCCTTGTTAAAAGGTCATTTTTGGAATTTCTTTCCTTCTTAATGAGTTTGAACCAATCAGTTGTGCTATGACAAGGTAGGTAGAATTATGGCAAGAACAGCTCAAATAAGCAAAGAGAAACGACAGTCTGACCTTAAAGTAATCTGGAAAATGTAAAGAACTTTGAAAGTTTCTTCAAGTGCAGTCGCAAAAACCATCAAGCGCTATGATGAAAACTGGCTCTCATGAGGACCGCCACATGAAATGAAGACCCAGTTCATTAGAGTTACCAGCTTCAGAAATTGCAGGCCAAATAAATGCTTCAGAGTTTAGTAACAGACACATCTCAACATCAACTGTTCAAAGGAGACTGCGTGAATCAGGCCTTCATGGTTGAATTGTTGCAAAGAAATCACTACTGAAGGACACCAATAAGAAGAAGAGACTTGATTGGGCCAAGAAACAGGAGCAATGGACAATAGACCGGTGGAAATCTGTCCTTTTGGTCTGTTGAATCCAAATTTGAGATTTTTGGTTCTTTGAGATGCAGAGTAGGTGAACAGATGATCTCTGCATGTATGGTTCCCACCGTAAAGCATTGGGGTGGGGGTTCTTTGCTGGTGACACTGATTTTATTTAGAATTCAAGGCACACTTAACCAGCATGGCTACCACAGCATTCTGCAGCAACATGCCATCCCATCTGGTTTGTGCTTAGTGGGACTATCATTTGTTTTCAACAGGACAATGACCCAACACACCTCCAGGCTGTGTAAGGGCTATTTGACCAAGGAGAGTGATGGAGTGCTGCATCAGATGACCTGGCCTCCACAATCACCCAACCTCAACCCAATTAAGATGGTTTGGGATGAGTTGGACTGCAGAGTGAAGGAACCGCAGCCAACAAGTGCTCAGAATATGTGGGAACTCCTTCAAGACTGTTGGAAAGGCATTCCAGGTGAAGCTGATTGAGAGAATGCCAAGAGTGTGCAAAGTTGTCATCAAGGCAAAGGGTGGCTACTTTGAAGAATCTAAAATATATTTTAATTTGTTTAACACTTTTTAGGTTACTACATGATACGTGAGTTATTTCCTAGCTTTGATGTCTTCACTAATTCTATGATGTAGAAAATAGTAAAAATAAAGAAAAACCCTTATGACATTTGTTGTTGAGTGTGGCACATGGTAATCAAGTGATTACTATCATTAATTTATTCCTTTTATATCACCGCTCTGCATTGGCATTTTGTTTCTGGACAGAGTAGAGCATTCAGTATTCAGTCTGTAGTTCTTGTCCTGCTTTTGGAATGTTTTGTTTGTTGTCATGGCATTAGTTGTGAGAGTGCCAGTCTTGGGCCAGAAGGCAGTGTCCTTACTTTCAGCAGCAGTGTGATTGCAGGAGGAGATGGCTGGAACGAGACCATGACAACCCAGCCGTAGACGGGGGGGCAAGAGCCTGCTAGACCATGACAACCAAGCCCTAGATGGGGACAATAGCTCGTCTCTGTTCAAGTGGTTGTTAATGAGATGTTTTCTTCAAAATGAAAGAACACTTGCTTTTCATTCCCCCCCTCTCTTCTTTTATATCGTCCTCTACTGTACCTCTTCCTCTGCTCTCTCCTGCCCAGACACTTCCCTTCTCTCTCTCCTCTATTCTATTTTCTTTTCATGCTCCCGTGTTCTTTCCCACTCAGTCTTGTGCAGGCTGAAACCAGTGTGCAGCTATAAAAGGCAAGACACCACCTGCACCTCAGCTCTCTACTACACCATGTTCTTTCTGGGCCATTTGTCCTGCTTGTACTGGCCCAGCAGATTGTGGTTTAGCTGAACCGCGCACGATCAAGGAATGCTGCCTCCACGGATTCATCCCAGTGATTCTACAAGGCAGAGGGTTCAGGGCCTTGTTTTTTTTCTCATCTTTTATAGGGACATGCTGAGGCTGTTGCCTTTTTAAAATGTATTTATTTAACCTTTGTTTGACCTTTTATTTAACTAGGCAAGTCTTGACTCCACACAGTAACTAGATCAATTCTTATTTCAGTTTGTTAACATTGCTTTACAATCTGATTAACTCTGTTTTGAACCCAGTGGACATTTTACAACAGCCACGTGTTGTTCAGGTGTTGCAGCATATCGTTTGCCATTTGAGAGAATCTGGTTGTCTGTCCCAGACTGCATTGTCTTTAGCAGGAAGATAAGAGGCTAATAGTTACAACCCCATACAAGGCCTTTCTCTGCGTGGCCCTCAGACGTCACATCCATTTCACAAGCACTCTCAACCACACTCACTTCCTCGGGCCTGACTCCTCAGAAATGCTACAACCACAAACACTCTGCCTCACTCCTTTTAATAGGTATTTCTTGAAGACACACTGGTACTCAGAGCTTTGGGTAAAGCAGAATTTGAAATTTCAATAATGAAGATGCTTATCGCAACGATTTTCTCAATCGGGTTAGTTACTTCAGACTATCTCTTTCTGCCTAATTGGATTGGAATAGGTAGAAATGGGAGTTGGGTATACCAAGCCGGTTGACTTATGTCTGCATTGCTGAGTTAGTACACAAGATAAACATTTATTGTAATAACAATGTTTGAAAAAAATCGACCAAATCAGTTTAACTAAAACATCCATGTGAGAGTTATTTAATATTCACCCATTTTGACCGTTTAGACTATATTGTACCAAGAACGTTTCTGGGAGTAGTTCTAGAGCAATGAATCAAGGAACACTGACACATCTGAAACTGCTGCTCTTTGTCTTTGTAAGCGACTTTCTTCTCCACATCAGAGAACTCCCGACGCTCCACACATCTTCCTCACTGTCCCTCCCATCCCCTTGTCATCTGGTTATGAGAATAAGAATGAATCTACTGCTGGTATCTATTCCATTATTGTTATATCCTGCTTTACTTATCAAACAATTAGCCTCGTAACCATACGGTGATTTATCAGTCAACTTTTTAATCCGCGCACTTTTATTCGACCTGAATTAGATTTGTGTGACTGTGTTGCCGTTATTTGATTGTTTGATTACAAGGGCTACGTTTCTTGTAAAAGGCAGATGGGAGGCACATGGAAGCAATTTGTGGCGGGTTATTGAAAAGAAGGCAAAGCCGCTCCTGGCTTACTCTCTCTGTGTGGTGAGTCACAGTGGTGGAGATGAAGAGATACCGCTCCTGGCTTTACTCTCTCTGTGTGGTGAGTCACAGTGGTGGAGATGAAGAGATACGGCTCCTGGCTTTACTCTCTCTGTGTGGTGAGTCACAGTGGTGGAGATGAAGAGATACCGCTCCTGGCTTTACTCTCTCTGTGTGGTGAGTCACAGTGGTGGAGATGAAGAGATACCGCTCCTGGCTTACTCTCTCTGTGTGGTGGAGATGAAGAGATACCGCTCCTGGCTTACTCTCTCTGTGTGGCGAGTCACAGTGGTGGAGAGAGGAGCGGTATCTCTTTCTCACTTCATCCATCTTCATTTAGAACTCTCAATTAGCACCATTTTGTGAAGACTGTGTCAGAAAACCACAGTCTTATAGATGTCCCTTTTTTCCTCTGTGAAAGGGCCACTACTCAAAGCGAATGCCAGAGAGTACTCCTAGTGAGAACGCAAAAAGACGGCATGTCGTTTCGTCACGTGTTCTGCTCATGAGATGAGAGGGACGAGCGTTTCCACTGGTTAAGTTGGTAGTCTCACTTCAACCTCATCTGTCATTGATTCCGACCGCTAACTACTCACCAATCCTGGCCAGGTGGCCCTGTTCGGTTTCAGTCATAAGCCCACGGAGAGAACTGTGGCATGAGCTGGTGTGCTTGTTCATCTGTAAACGGAAACGCTCAGAACTCTCGTGTCATCCTGGTGGAACAGTCATTCATTATCAGTGTCCGGACAGCCCTACACCAGCAACCAGCAGCATGCATTATGTGGTTAGGTCACATTCTAAGAAGAGGAAAGATATTTTGTCCATTGGGGCAGCTGCCACTTTCTCATCTGCCGAACAAATGTAATGAGTCATTTTCTGGTGGTGCTTCTGAAACCAAATGTTGTATTTTGTGTTCTCGTTTGGTAGAGGAGGAATGGTGGTCTGTTAAAATAATACGCTTTTACCAATAGGATCTTACATTGCAAGGCAGATTTATTTAGCCACTCGTCATATGAACTCATAATGGGATTGTGTTTTGAGTGAGCGATAACGTGTGCTGTGCAGTAGTTTCTGTACTGTAGAGTTGAATGGTGCACACAGAGTTGAGGTTGTGTGGCTGTTTGTTCTCCGTCACCTTTAGTGTCTGGGCTCTTTTTCTAGTTGTATGATATTTACAGAGAGAGGAGATGCTAGGGATTCTTAGCCTGGTATGTATTGGTTTTTTGTATGCGTGAGAGAGGCCGTGTGTGCTAGAGGGATGGCAAGCTGATGAAGTGCTCTCTGTTCTCTGCCATTTTATTTAAGAGTAAACTGCACAGACGGTATACTTTTATCAGAGCTTTACAAGGAAAGATGAAGGGAACAGCCTCTTAAAAGGACTGTGTCTGGAGATGATCAGGGTTTGGCGTCTCTTACCAAATATAGACTATATGGTATGTAGCATTGTCTTCCTTTATGTGGGATTCTAGATGGCTAAAGGGTAAGGCTGTTCCAAACTGAGAAATTTGACCCCTGCCTGTGCACCTCACATGTGGCTGTTCTACTCAAGCACATACTCAGACGCACGCATGCCCATTCCTTCTAACCCACCCACTGGAATCCTGAGTCCTGCTGAGTGCTTAGACTGGGCTGTGCTCCCTCCCATAACCTTGTTGTTGACTCTGTCATTGACCCCCAGGGCAGCGGAGGCGGATGAGAGGAGGCTGATTTGTGTGGGTCAGACTGAGAACTAGCTGCTTCTCTTCTGGTCTTGGGAATGGAGCCTGGAGGACTAGCTGTTCCCCAGGGGGTGCTCAGACTCACATTTAATGGCGTTTGTATGGTAGTTACCATCCCTCAGATTGGCCAGCAGTTAAACCCCAGAGAGCAGCTTAAGTAGTTTCGCTTAGTCCTCAAGAGAAATGAGGCGAGGCTGTGTGAGTGTACTGGACTACTGTGTTGTGTACGTTCATGAATGTGTAAGTGTGTGCCTGTACCTAACAGTATAATATGCCTGTGAATGTATGGTATGCATGCATACAGTATGCCTGACCTATGCCTCCTGTACTTCCCGCAGGCCTTTTGCATTCTGATCTCCTTGAAACAAGGAACATGTGTCAGCATGGACCCTACTGTCATTGGGTCTCCCTCTCTCATACTGTGAGGTCTCAGTGAACAAAGACCGGCTGTCCTCTTGCCCTTACTCTCTCTCTCGCTCTCTCGCTCTCCCTCCCTCCCTATAATGAAGCCTACACAATAGCATTCCTGACGTCCAGGCAGTACAGTATGCTCTTGATTCTTTTGTGTCTACCTACTAAGGTTATCTAACTTCCTGGATGGGAGGGATTCCTGGGCAACAGGTCCTTACATAGTCATGCTACTTCCTCTGCAGGCTTTATGCTGCCTCTCACACAATGCTGTGAATGGAGTGAATAAGGACTTAATTGACAGCCAAAGCAGTCTCTCCTCTGGCTGAGTAATCACGAATGTGACTCCGACTCGGTGATGAGGTGGCCGAGAAACAGCTGCTGTGGAACGAGAGACATTCTTCATCTTTGGGGACGTTTTGAAGTCATTTTTTGTTGCTGAATGTTGTGATGTAACCACAGATTGAGGTCTAGCCCATCCATTTATTATGGTCCAACATGTACTGTACCTTTTTTTTAATAATAAGTCTGACAAAGACCAAAATGAGGTCCACCCTCTATAAAATGTTGCTTCTCTCTCGTCACACTTCAGCATAATGGCCTGCAGGTCTCCCACAAAATCATCACACTAGCCACGGGGCAAAAACTGGTTGAATCAACATTGTTTTCACGTCATTTCATTAAAAAGTTTCAGCGTGATGACTTTGAATCAATGTGGAAAACGGATTTGAATTTGCAAAGAGTCATCAAGGTAAGGGGATTTCATCCAACCTTTACCTCAATCCAATGTCATGGGGACATGTTGAATTCACGTCCGTTGAGAACTCTGCCAAATTATAATAAAATAAATAGACGTTGAACAGTGTCACGCCAATATGTCTAGCGTGTTAAATAATGCTTTGGTGTGTGTTTTTAAACCACAGGCATTTAGACCCCTTTAACAAATTGTGAGTTCTGGGGAGGATCCTTGCATAATAAAGCTGTCCAGGTTATTTTATGAATGTAGGCGGCCCTGAGCGCTGTTTGTTCCTGTGCAATGACTCCACAGGTGTTGTTTTCAGGGGGTGACTGAGTTATTGACGAGGTGAACGCCAGGCAGGCTTGTGTAATCTCCTCGCGCAACACCTGGGAGAGAGTCATCCCCCGCTGTCATGGTTTCATCAAGCAGTTTCCTGTCAGGTCATATCCTGTGCTACTGTGTTAGCGCCAGCATGCATCTCCAGGCTGGCTGGCCGCCTGGCTGGGTGGAAGGGGTAATGTGACGCACAGGACCCCACCTGCTGCCTGGGAAAAAGACTGGCATTATGGGAGTCAGACAAACCAGGGCGGTAGGTTACTCATGTGGGTTTACTGTGCATTAGGGTGTATTGGATGTCATTGCAAAGGGAATGAAAAGATTAAAGCTGCATCACAAAAAGTGTTGCTTTTTTCCCAGTTTTGACAGCTTATAGTTTGAGTTCTTTACGGTTTACTAGAAGTCGAAGGCTAAGACTCTTAGGCTACTGTATATAGGGTTGTGATGGTCATGGAATTTTGGATGACTGTAATTGGCCAGCCAAATGACCATGGTCACTGTGATAACCGTTTAATATATTTCTATTTTTAATTGACGTTGATTTTCTCCTCTGCTCCTGACTTCATGTGCTGCTATAAAAATAGAATGAGAACGGGCGTTCAAGTCAATACCATATCATAGATGGACTGGCGGCCATTGCGAGGAGCAAAGCAGGAAGTAAGAGCAGGCTGTGATTTGTTGATTCAACTCAACAGGATTTACAAAAAATACATTTGATTGCATGAGCCACATCAGTTAAATGAACATTCAAAATGACTATCAATTATTGCATCACCATCCCAGGCAGCCATTGCGCGTTTACCCATGCCTTTCCCAAATTTACCAAGTTTATCACATTGACACACGAATGCCTGGAGGTCCTGTCTTCAGTCAGCGGTTTGTAAAAAATGTTTTTTTTATTAAAACCAAAATATTTCCAAGATGGTCTCCATCCATAACCTCCAGTTCCACGGTTCTTCTGGAATTGTATGAACTGTATAACTCATGATTTTTTTTAAATATTTTTTTTATATAGAAAGTGTTTCAAATCTCTTTAATAGTTTCCCACAACCCCTCATAAATAACATGACTCTAATGTGACATGAGGCTATTAGAGCTGGCCTCTTACACTTTCATAGATAAACAGACCGAAACGAGGATCTACAGTACCTGTTTCTATCCCCCCCAGCCTTTCCTCTCCTCCACAACAGAGAAGACCAGGCAGTCAGCGAGTTCATTACTGGAGCTCTGATAAGATCACATCCTTCCTCTAAGAGCAACGACCCTCATCGTTTCTCGGGCCCTACATCAACCTCTCAAAGATGACCTGAGCAGGCAAACGATAGTCATTTACACTCTCTTTCTCAGTACATAGCAGACACATCGAGGATCTAGTAGATTAAAGTTTACCAATCCAAGTGGGTTAGAAGATCAGAGTGTATTAGTTACGAGTGGAATGTGTTCTACTTCGATGTATTAGTTACGAGTGGAATGTGTTCAACTTCAATGTATTAGTTACTAGTGGAATGTGTTCTACTTCGATGTATTAGTTACTAGTGGAATGTGTTCTACTTCGATGTATTAGTTACTAGTGGAATGTGTTCTACTTCGATGTATTAGTTACTAGTGGAATGTGTTCTACTTAGATACATTAGTTACTAGTGGAATGTGTTCTACTTAGATACATTAGTTACAAGTGGAATGTGTTCTACTTCGATACATTAGTTACTAGTGGAATGTGTTCTACTTAGATACATTAGTTACTAGTGGAATGTGTTCTACTTCGATACACTGTTTGATTTAAGTCAGAGGCATGCATGCCACCTAGACCGTAAAATCATTAGATGTCCGGACGTCTTTTAAGTTGGGAGAGATATAAGGACATGCTTCCATCCTTCTCGGATAAAACAGGCCAGCACACACAGCATGTGTAGAGGGCCAGCCTGTCTGTCTGTACAGGGCATGTGCAGAGAGCCGGCCTTTCTGTCTGCACAGGGCATGTGTAGAGAGCCGGCCTTTCTGTCTGCACAGGGCATGTGTAGAGAGCCGGCCTGTCTGTCTGCACAGGGCATGTGTAGAGAGCCGGCCTGTCTGTCTGCACAGGGCATGTGTAGAGAGCCGGCCTGTCTGTCTGCACAGGGCATGTGTAGAGAGCCGGCCTGTCTGTCTGCACAGGGCATGTGTAGAGAGCCGGCCTGTCTCTGCACAGGGCATGTGTAGAGAGCCGGCCTGTCTCTGCACAGGGCATGTGTAGAGGACCCGGCCTCTGTCTGTCTGCACAGGGCATGTGTAGAGGACCAGCCTGTCTGTCTGCACAGGGCATGTGTAGAGGGCCTGCCTGTACAGGGCATGTGTAGAGGGCCTGCTTGTACAGGGCATTTGTAGAGGGCCTGCTTGTACAGGGCATGTGTAGGGGGCCTGCCTGTACAGGGCATGTGTAGGGGGCCTGCCTGTACAGGGCATGTGTAGGGGGCCTGCCTGTACAGGGCATGTGTGTACAGGGCATGTGTAGGGGGCCTGCCTGTACAGGGCATGTGTAGGGGGCCTGCCTGTACAGGGCATGTGTAGGGGGCCTGCCTGTCTGTACACACACAATTGTAGTGCCCTGTCTGTTTCTCTGTCCCTGGAGTGTTTGCCTGGTCTATTCTGGGCCCAGCTGATAAGTGGCCAGTGTTGTAAAGAGAGAGAGAGAGAATGTCTGTTTTATGTAACCAAGGTTAGATAAGACACCATAGGGAGCGAACACAATGCTATATAAAATAATACAGCAGGATTTTATTGCGTAGTTTCATAATTTCATGGCTATCATTTCCTGTTTTGGTGTTGCTTTTCAGGCATGATCAGGCCTCACCCTTTTCGTCTGATTTTCTGTGATAAGAGAGCTGAACAAAGAGTTGAATGGAACGTTTGAGATGAATTCATGCGTACTGTTTGTTTTAAGAAAGTTGTTCTAAGGCGCATAAATAAAAAGACTGATACAGATTAGATGTCTTCGGAGTTACTGGGAGTCTGTCTGTGTATTCTACCCTCCAGTGCGTGGAGGTTAAATACACTAAGCTATGCTCAATATAGCACGGAATTCCCTAGTCCTGACTCCTGGGATTCTCTACTGTTTATTATCCTGTTACAGTAAATGAATGCATGCGTGTATGTTTATTTTACTTCCATTTCATCGTGTACGTCTGGTTCTGTGTGTCTTCACAGCTGACCGATGGGGGCAAGGCAGCCAAAGCCAGAATGAGTGTGGGAGATGTAGTTCTGTCGATCGACGGCATCGCCACCAACAGCATGAACCACCTGGAGGCCCAGAACAAGATCAAAGCCTGCACAGACGACCTCAACCTCACCCTGCAGAAGTAAGAGGCTGCGCGCGCACACACACACACACACATCTTATCGTTCACTTAAGAATGAACTGCTATTTAACAGCAGTGCAAGTTCAGCACCAAGAACGGAGTGCTGCGCCAGCCTGCTGTTTCACTCCTTCCCCTGGGTTTTGCTGTACTGTGTACTCTCCTAGTTTATATAAGATCACGGTAAGTGCTGTAGCGTGTCTTATTTTGAGCTTCGCAGAGTTTGCATGCGACTTTGTTGATTCTGTCTGAAACTCTGTATTTAAGGCACATTTCAGGGACTTGTAAAATACGATTATGTGAATGCTTTACGGTAAAAACATGACTAGTTATCCCTCACTGGGCCATTTAGCCAAATGGAACACCACATACATTAAGCAGTAACCGGTCATTACCATGTCAGAGGAGAACTTGGACCGTGTCCCATGTGTGTTTATTTCTCTATCCACCAAATAAACAAATATAGTCTTCCATGGTTGAGAGATGATTTGAACCTGCTGGTACTTTAAACGCTCCCTGAGGTTGGTTGGGTTTGCCTGCTCTGTTTATGCATTACTTACGTGCCCTGTCATTGTCCCCGAGGCCCTCTCAAGAATGCAGGGATGTCATGACGACGCGGTTGAGATTCAGCACTCGGGCGTGTTTTATCTTACACGTTATGTATCCCTTTGTTTATGTGTCTCTCGACAAGCACACTATAACCTGATGCTGTGTGTGTGTGAAGTACTACAGCTGGAAACACGCAGTGTGTGATTTACTCTGTCTTAAACACACTCAGTGGGTGACGAGGTTAGGCCAGATCAATTGAGTGGCCCTGGATGGAGATAAAGATGGACACTGTTGTCCCAATGACAATTAGGGGCATTCATCAGAACAAGGTCAAAGGTGCCTCTGAAAATATTCGTATACATTTTTATTTATAAGAATCCATTAGGGGGAAAAAAGCAAACCTGCGGAACAGGAAGTGGGAGTACACCCCTGACCTTTGACCCTGGTAGGAGGCAGTCATGGAAGGCCAGGATAAGTTTAAATCGGGCTTATAGACTACCGCTCATTGAATAGCTCAATGGCTTTGCATGGGGGTAGTGTACAATGGAGGGCAAGCGCCATGGCAAATGTTCCCTCTAAGGACAAATGTACGGTATGTGCATTTAGGACATGGTGGATCTGATTCAGTCAAATCAAGCAGAGGGAACAGAGAGACATGTCTGAACTTTATGCCGTCACAGTGGAATTCCTCATCAAGGTTTCACACACTCTTTTCATGGCTGTTTTGGCGGGAAACCTGCGGAAGCCATCAGATCAGACAGATGTCTGTTGTCAAAGACCTTGGGCTTTAGAGGTCCCTTTGTGGTACTTCAGCACTGTTCTAGCTGTCACCGCAGCAACCCACCTAGAACATGACTGCACTGGGCCATGCGTTCTGAGGAGTGACACAGTCGATAATTGTCAAAAAGCACAGCGCTGCCAAGGCTGGCTCTGCCCGGGTTAAATTGATCCCCCTGTGAGGAAAGCTTCTAATGAAAGCTCATAAAATACCCGCTACATTGATCCAACCTCCAAAGGAAGCAGGGAATACTAGACACAGCATCGGTTTAGTGTACATTTGAATACATTCTCTGTAGAGCTGTAACAGCAGTTCAGTGCTGCTTAAACAGTTTTCCATCTCCATTTGCAAGGAGGCCAATGGATACCTTGTAATCCCCCATTACAATACTATTCCTTATAGGTGATTTGAATAAGGCAAATTAAAATGTCCATATGTGAGGAAATGATTTGTCTGCTCTGCTCTCAATCAATGATTTGTCAAAGACATCAAACACTTTGGTCAATCCTTTAATAAGGCAGGCAATTAATTCCAGCATCTCACAATCACATACAGCTTGATCCTAATAGATTCAGTTCTGTTTGATTTCAGAAAAGTGTTTCCAAAGCAGAATCAATCTTAGCTGTGGCTCTTGTACAGCCACTAAGGAAAGCAGTGTTGAGCGGAGGGTTTATTCCTTCTTATTCATTGTTTGTGAAAAGCATTTGCCCCAGTGTTCCGCTGTCCCGTAGAGGTGTTGAGCCCTGGGAAAACACCTCCACAGGTCCGCCGTGCTACGCCGCCCAAGCTGGAAAAGCTGTTGAAAGAGCAGCATAGCGGCTGGTTCACGTGTCCTCTCATTCTGCCACCACAACACTAGATTAAGGAGCCTTTTCCCTCTGATGGAAAAGAAAATGGGCCTAGAATTAGACCCCATCTCACAGCTGTCTGTAATCTAGCAAGTGTAATAAATGCACAATGAAACATCAAACACTCAGGCCATGCTAGACGATGATGACACACATGAGATTCAGCGACGTAGCGAATCCTCATGCTTCATTTCTGTATTGGCAAGGACATGCGTTTTTGTGATTTGAAATAATACATTTAAGTACATGGCAAATCTAAGCCTTATAGAGGGTAGCATGTTCGGGGACATGCATACTGAAAAGTGAAGGGAGCTCTACCATTCAAAATATGGAAATGAGACAGTTTTCTGTTAGCCGTTTTTTAGATAGTGTAAACAGCCAGGCATTTCAAGCACGGTTTCCTTGTCAGCCATGTTGTTTAATCATGGTATGGTATGGTATGTGCTCTCTGGCAGCGTGGATGCAACGCTCAACATTTCCATCTCTCCCCGACCCTCCTGTTCCTCCCTCCCGTCTCCCAAACCAAAATGTGTACCTCTTCTGGTCAATTCAGCAATGTGAGAAGAATGCGTTGATTTCCATCAAATCATTTTAGACCGCATTCCCTTCCTGACTATATTTTCTTAATGTTGGTTTCCAGGCAGGGAGGATGGACTGCCTTTGCTGAAAAAAAACTCAGTTGAGAATGGCCGCCAGGAGGGGTTGGTACAGGAGGAGAGGTTTAGTTACCCATTATTAGGTCTTGTTTTCAATTTCGAGAAAAAGGCACCCCTTGCGTTCTCAGTGCTTCACTTTGTTTGTGATGTTACATGCGTCTTTAGTGAGCAGAACCGCCACAGCTCTAGCCTCCAGCTGCAGATCTGTCTCAACGCAACTCACTACACGTACCCGTGTGGGATTTCTGAAAGTGATTACTGTTGACTGATGTGATAAGAGTATTATGGATATTAACGTAACCGTGGCAATGCGCTAAGATTGATTAACGTGTGTCAAACCAGGCCGTGTGATGTCATACAGTCGCGGTTGATATTCTGTGGGCAGAAAAAGGTACACATCAACATTCGTGAGTCATTGCTCTACGAATGAGTCTGGGACTATTTGGCGAAAGCATGTTTAGCAAGGGGACAGATAATTGGGTTTAAAGTGTGATCCAATTTGTTGTGCTGCCTTTGATCAAAGGCTGTTCAGATCTGAGTTGATGAGAAGGGCTAGTTTGAGTGAAGACACAGAAGTTAACCAGTTTTTCTTCTGACAGACAAACCAGTACCAGCCACAGCTTAGGCTGTGGTTCATTCAAATGTCAACTGAAATTAGATGTTGAACTCATCATGGCTCTGCTCAAGGGGGAGCCTACAGCTGACTAAAGCTAAGAGGGAGAGTTCCTCTGTAGTGCCTATAGCTTATACTACACTCTTTAAAAATAATTGTTCCAAAAAGGTTATTCGGCTGTCCCCATAAGATTCCAGGTAGAAGTCCCATTTTTTGGGTTCCAGGTAGAAGTCCCATTTTTTGGGTTCCAGGTAGAAGTCCCATTTTTTGGGTTCCAGGTAGAAGTCCCATTTTTTGGGTTCCAGGTAGAAGTCCCATTTTTTGGGTTCTAGGTAGAAGTCCCATTTTTTTGGGGTTCCAGGTAGAAGTCCCATTTTTTGGGGTTCCAGGTAGAAGTCCCATTTTTTGGGGTTCCAGGTAGAAGTCCTATTTTTTTGGTTCCAGGTAGAGGTCCCATTTTTTTGGTTCCAGGTAGAGGTCCATTTTTGGGTAAAGGTTTCTACCTGGAACCAAAAATGGTTCTTCAAAGGGTTCTCCTATTGGGACAGCTGAATAACCCTTTTCAGGTTCTAGATAGCACCATTTTATTTTAATATTTTTCTAAGAGTTTAGTAAAGAACTCTTTTCATCCTATGCTGGAGAAACCACAACTTTATGATTCATCAGTTCTTTTCTGCCAGGATTATTATATCCATCACTCACAGCCTCCCTATGACACTGCTGCTGCTTACCAGTCTCCCCCACAGTAACACCCCCTGAGCCACAGAGCAGCACACGCTAACTAGGGATGCTAGGCTACAATGCGGTTTTGATTAGCAGACTTTACGAGGTGATAGGGACTGGGTATCCAAGAAAGATTGAATGTCTTGGCCCACGCTAGCAGTTCATGTCCGTGTCTCGAGGGTTGGAAAAAATAGTATTTCCACTTGCCAGCAAAGTGATGGAGAACATGCACAGACCTACTGTAGCCGTAGTATGACTGAGGGTAATTGTAGGTACGCTACAGTAGGATTATGCATGATTTCCCCTTTTTAGATTGACTGGTTACGTTTGGAAACCACCCAATTTTAAGTTGTGGTATTCTTCTCTCTCAGAAATTCCTCAGAACAGAAAAACTGTTTTTCCATCCACGCTTGGGCCATTAGCAACTGAAAAGCATCTTCATAAGCACAAACTGGCCAATTTGAGCCTAATGTGTGCTATGATTGTAATGACAACCAGTCACTTTACAACATGTCTTTTCCTCTTTGCTTTTATGGAAATGTCTTCCCAGGTTAACACAGTGAGTTTTGCCAGGAGGGTGTGGGAAAGAGCATGAGGAAACTGCTGTGTATTTGTCAAGCACCGCTCCTTCTGAGAATGTGGCTGCCGCACCTGGGTCCGAAACCTCAAAAGACGAAAAACAAAACGGGATGTCAGAAACCCAAACAGATCCTCTCATGTTCTCTAAAGGTATGCAAGACGGCTTCCCCAGCTTGAGAAGGCGCGTAGAGAAAGATAATAATTTCACAATTTGTAAACTTGAAAACTCTTGGGCTGAGTTCTAACAGTGCCCAGGACTGTCAGTACAGGCTGGCCTCTCTCATCAGCTTACTGTAGCTCACAACACAGACCAGAGAAACAGGCATGCCCACTGGAGACTAAGTGGAATTGACATTTACCAACGTAAAAACAGAGGTGCAACATATCAAAGCACAGTGTGTCTTTTTCCTCTTTTTGGTTCACACACTCATTTTTTTCTATCCGTCTTTGCTTTCCTTGAGCTCAGATGTCAGTGAAATGTTTTTTTAAAAAAGGAGACAAAATAGAAATACAGTTTGAGACATCAGTAGAGCAGCAATGGAGACCAAATATTTTTGTCTCTGTCAATTGACTTCTACTGGCCTGTGGGTAGTGTCCTTAGCTTTCGTGTCCTGTCCTCTCATCTAAAAAGTTGGATAGGGCCTCTCTTTTACATCTTAATGTCCAGAATGTTTGTCTGACCAATCAGCCTATCAGTTGTGTGTAAATCAATGGTGACCCCAAGGGTCGGGTACCACCACCTGCTGTGCTTATCTCATTTTTTCCCCCCTGCTGGTACAGCTTGTTCACAGACAGACCGACAGGGTACAGTATAGTCAGGCCTGCTGTTTACATAGCAGCCAGTCAACCATACGCTAGCTGCTCTGTTAGCAGGAGAGGAAGCCTAGCACCAGACGCACTCACAGATGGCCAGTGTTTCCTTGATAGACAAACTTCTGTGTGACGGGGGATAGGGGATGAGGAAAAGGACATTAATGTCATACAGAGCTCGTGCTTTTATGCCTAGCTGTGGCCAGATGTTGAGTGGAGAGGGTGAGAGGGGCCAGTCTGTTGGGGGTGTTAAAACCTCTTGAGTGTAGGGGGCAGTATTTTGATGTTTGGATGAAAAACGTACCCAAATTAAGCTGCCTATTTCTCAGGCCCAGAATTTAGAATATGCATATAATTGTCAGATTAGGATAGAAAACACTCTAAAGTTTCCAAAACTGTCAAAATATTGTCTGTGAGTATAACAGAACTGATATTGCAGGCGATAACCTGAGCAAAATCCAACCCGGAAGTGGCTTCTATTTTGAAAGCTCCATGTTCCGTAGCCTGACTTTGCTCCATTTAAAGGGATATCAACCAGATTTATTTTCCTATGG
This sequence comes from Oncorhynchus clarkii lewisi, assembly GCF_045791955.1. Classification (NCBI taxonomy): domain Eukaryota; kingdom Metazoa; phylum Chordata; class Actinopteri; order Salmoniformes; family Salmonidae; genus Oncorhynchus; species Oncorhynchus clarkii. The sequence continues at coordinate 37,810,992 of NC_092151.1, forward strand.
CTTCCCCATGGTGTGAACCGTCTTTAGACATAGTTTCAGGCTTTTATTTTGAAAAAATTAGCGAGAAAGATCACATCGTGTCATTGTATGGCTGGGTGCCAGCAGCGTTTTGTATGTGCAACAGCTTGGAGCAGCCATTTTCTCTCTCTCTCTCCTATTGAAGAAGCTACATACCCGAATGATATACTATCGATTATATATTGTAAAACCAACCTGAGGATTGATTATAAAAACACGTTTGAAATGTTTCTACGAACATTACGGATACTATTTGGAATTTTCGTCTGCGATGTCGTGACTGCTCGAGCCTGTGGATTTCTGAACAACGCGCCAACCAAATGAAGGTATTTTGGATATAAAAATAATCTTTATGGAACAAAAGGAACATTTTATTGTGTAACTGGGAGTCTCGTGAGTGCAAACATCTGAAGATCATCAAAGGTAAGCGATTTAATCTATTGCTTTTCTGACTTTCATGACCAATCTACTTTGCTGCTAGCTGTTTGTAATATTTTGTCTACTGAGAGAGATGTCCTTACATAAACGCTTGGTATGCTTTCGCCAAAAAACTTTATTGAAATCTGACACGCCAGATGGATTAACAACAAGCTAAGCTGTGTTTTGCTATATTGCACATGTGATTTCATGAAAATGTAAATATTTTTAGTATTCAGCGGTGGTTGACACAAATGATCCCGCTAACGGGATGGGTGCATCAAGGAGTTTGAACTACTCTGGCCATGGTTCCACTCTGAAATGGGACTAACTTGAATTGAGAAGCTTTTAGTCTTTGTACCTATTAGCTGGCTATTTCTAGAAGTGTTTTTATTTATTTATTCTCCCGTTTCTCTTACATGGCCAGCATTTTCCTCTTTATCTTAAAAGTCATGTTGACCTGCGTTTTTTTTAATGTTTTGGATTAAATAATGTTTCCAACTGAGCGCGTTTGAGCATGAGGGAACTTCTACACGCCATAATTAACCTCATAATGTATGTGGAGCGTGTCATGTCATGCAATCATATTCAATTATTATGAAACCATCTGTTTCTTTACTGTTTATCTTTATTCCCCTGATAAGGAACCTGCTTTAGGGCTGGAAATGTCATCTTTATTATGGGTAGTTATCATTCTATTGCACAGTATCAGGTGTTCTAGTATTCAGTAAATGGACTGGTTGCGCTGCTGTGGGACCCAAGGTAGCTTTGGAGTGGAACAAGTTCTGTGCAATGGATGGGAATACTCTCACTTCCAGCGGATTAGAAGCCTTTTTACATTCAATTACATGTACTGATCCAGAATGGGGAAATTGTTCCAGATTACGTTTTTAGCATGGGATAAATTATTCTTGTCTGTGTGTGTGTGTGTGTGCGCCTTTGGTATGAATTATCCTGTCCTCAGTTTACCACTCCTTGGCCTGCTGTCATTCAGGGGGAACAGATTGACGCGGGATTGTCTGGGAGAGACATTATGAAACATCTGCTTGTGTGTGTTTTTGTGCAGGTTTCTAAGTGTTTGTGTGTGCAGATGGTGGAAGGAGGAGAGTGTGCTGGGACTTGGGATCTTCTCATGCTTATGGTGTCATTATTTGGCTGTTAACCTACCCCACCCCTACACAGCACGTGCACGCTGCTTTGGAGCGCTGGGGGTTAGTCATCACACACATCATACGAGTGAGACTGACAGTAGCGACAGGCTGTCCCGTTGCGAATGTTAACGAGCTTTCACACTAAAAACAAACCCCTTCCATCTTCACCTCTCCTGTCTTTCCATACGATTAGAGCGCTCTCTCTCCCCTTGCTGACCCTAGAGTACATCTTTCAACATCGCTCGCTCACCTCTGTCACACTCACTTTCTCTCTCGCTCTCATCTCATCCATGCCTTCAGTACTCCCTGTCTCCTCTCCCACTTCTGATTTAATGAGGCTGTGTGTCAGAATTCCTGTTTCCCTGGCCATTTCTTTGCCATTCCCGTCACTGTGATCGGGAGAGCAAGGAACATCGAGCGTTGAAAGCTTTGAGTGAGTTACACCAGGGGCCCGGCTCGGCCCCTAGGCCCCACTAGCTGGCCAGCCATAGATGGACTTAGCAGAGCAGAGAAACAACTTTTCCACAGCCATCCATCTCCCTTTGTTTTCATTCCCCAAACCAGTTTTTAAAGTGACATGCTAAGCCCTATGTCGACTGCTTAACATCCACATCTCACACTGAAAGTGACACGGGAACTATTTGGATAACAATGAAATAACAGTTAAAAAGTAGTTTACATACAAATGTTTTTTTCCCACAGAGTAGATTAATGGCAAAGACATCGATGATTGGGGTGGACTACTGCCGATCTCTACTGCTATGTAAGGGTTAAGGACTTGCTCTTTCAATGGAATAATTGTTTACCCAGATAGTAGTTCATTTGGCAGTGGTGTCGAACAATCTCCAGAACATCTCTGATAATGACTTTTTATACAGTGTCGATGTGAGGCAGTTCATGAGTGAGTAGTCCTTAAAATGTCATCTTGTAATTCTCGCCTGGATATCTAGCTGAAGTACACACAGTAGTGTGTGTGTGTGTCATGTTGTGTCCTGGTGCTGAGAGAGCTGGGCCTTGCGTTAGCAGTCTCTCCATCACTCAGTCAGATGCCATGTGCCAGACTGTTGCTCTTGGCTCAGACAGACAGGAGGGGGAAATATGTCTCTACTTTGCCCTCAGGCCCGTTCTTCCAGACTCCTTATTCTGCAATAGTGTGTTTTTGTGTTTCAGTTTCCTACCAGCGTATTTATTCACATGCCTCCCTCTCCTCATCTCTCTCATACTTAGCCTGCAAAGAATAGAGCACCATACTAAACTACATTAGCTTCAGTAGTATGTAAAGGACATGTTATCTAAATCCCACCATTATAACCATGCTAATGTGACCTTGACAGACGGAACTGTGTTCAAGTGAGTGGAACAGGGATGCAGGCAGGCTGAAGAAGGCTCTCTGTGAGCAGGAAGGGGACAACTGAAGGCCTCCTGTCTGACTACAACCATGCTCCTCTCAGCAGGGGGAAGTCATCCCTATGGACAATATACAGGACAGAATTGATATTGTGGTTGTGTGCAATATCCGCAGACAAAATTGGATCATACACCTTGAATTTAACAGGCATTTGTGTAAGATTCAATGGTTGTTTTTCTCAGTGAGCTATTGACTTTTGAGGCCTACGTGACACGACATTCAAAGGATAGCCCTCGAGGATTTGATTTGGTATACAGACTTCTGTATTTTCTGGGAAGGATCCCCATCAATCAGAAATGCGTGACTTCTTGATCCGTATCATCTGTCATCTGACTTAATTGGATTACATATCATCAATCCGTGTAGATGACTTATAGGTTAGAGATGTAGGATCTTCAGTTGATAGCCCTGTTGAATGAAGAACAATGCAGGACATTTAAAACGTGTAGTGTATTTGAGGTTTAGAGGTCACATTTCCTGAACCCGGCAGGATTATTTTCCTGCTGTAGCAAACGGGCTCAAATTAAGATCCTACATCTGTATGTGCATGATGAATCAATTGAGGTCCAGGACAACAGCTGGATGGTTCAGTTTGAACCAGTCAGTGTCCCCCGGGCCTACCCCCAGACTACACTGCCCTGCTACTTCGTTTTCCCCCTTTTCTCCCGCACACAGCTGTGATATGACACACGCACACTGTCCATCAGTCTGAACAGCACAGCACGCGATCTGGCTAGAGAGAGAGGACAGAGGGGAGAGGGCTGAGCAGATGTTCACAGGACCACCCTGGCCTGTGTTTGTTCAGTCAGCTCTGGGAACAGAGAACGGAGGATGGGGCCTCCCCCAGACCCAATGATGGCAGACGCACGGTGTTATGGAGTCTATCTTGTTTGTAATGGCACAGGTTGTTTGGATTTAGCCCAATCCCCACCCTTTACTGGACTGGTTGCCTGGGCCTTTGTGAGTGCGCTGCGTTCCTGAAGTGTATACAATAGTACAAGTACATTGGAGAATGCATTGGAAAATATGCACCCGCAAGTGTGGGTACAGTACTTTTCAAAATATGAATTCCATCAACGTGTGGCAGGATGGGCCTCGATAACCACTCAGTGAGAGAGCCATTAGTCGGTCAGCTTCGGCTCTGTTAGAAAAAGGAACTGTGAGACTGTCCTCAACTCTTCCTAAAATGGCACAATATGACAGACAGAATGCCAGAGAACAGAGAACATGCCCCATGTTCTGGAAGAGACTATTCTGTGTTGCTGAGTCACTGTCTTTATGGGGAAAAGGGACACATTGTCTGGGCCTCGGAGGCTGTCAAAGACAGAGGCTCAGGACACCGTTGTTTATGAAGCCAGATGATAGACTGGGGCAGGAACTTTATTCAGAATTGCATTAATTAATGAGAGAACACGCACCAGACGGAGTCTAGACTGTGTCCAGCAGACGGAGGTCATGAATAGCTCACGCCATGGATGAAGGGCAAGAAGAGCTGGAAGGGGAGGAGGGAGAGTGTGTTTTCTTGGAATGGTGCTGTGTGTACTTGATGTGCATTTAGTCGTTTCCTTCATTAGGCTACGTTCTTTGGCGTTTGCGACTGTCTCTGCTCCTCAGAGAGTGAAAGAATCGGATCGAATATACAGAATATACTATCCTTGTGGATAGAGAGTTGATGGTTTACATCCTGGTAACCACTTCCTCTGAATAGTGTTTGTTTGCAGCAGTATGGACAACAGGACCACCCTCCTCTTCCTGAGGCGATAAAGGTCCTGCAGCTGGTTTGATCATGAGTATAAATCTGAGGTCTTCTACACCGTTTGTAGCCCTGTACACAGAGGTAGAGACTCGCACACTGAGGGGAGATATACATAGTGCTTGTTGTGCCTTGGGCTGCTGCTCTGTCTGTGGTGGCCACCAAATGGAGGATAGCTTTGTTGGGCAGTTTTTGTTTGTTTTTTCCATTGATCCCAAGTGCAGGACAAGCCAGAAGCTTTAGTGTGGTGTGGTGGCTCTCTATGAGGCGTACTGACAGGATACAGGACTCTGAAAATACTGGCATGTGGGGATCCTGGGTTTTTTCCAATACGTCAAGCTCCAACTACTGCGTCCATTGTCTATTTTTATGACTGAACAGCTGAGGATTTGGCCATATGTTCAAAACATTACTTTGTGGCCTAGAGGATAGTAGACAGACTACTCATTCCCCTAAAACACTGTATTCTTTAACACAGCGGAATGTACAGTTCGAAGCTCTAAAGCGGTAATATTACTGCGTCATATATATATACAATCACTCCAATACAGCAGGTCACAGACCTGACTGTCTCATATTAAGTGGACTTGTAGTGCTCGGTATCTAGCTAACACATGCATTGTGGGGCTGATGTAAAGAGGCTCTTATCTGGCCTCATTTGAAAAATGAATCTCAGTCAATTATATCTCAGGAGGCGCAGTCATATTGATATTCCAGAGCTCGCTGACCCCACTTTGAAATCCAAGCGAGCATGAGTGGATGATTGAGTGAAATTAGGATCCACGGTAAAATCTAGCCGACGTTAGGGAAACATACCAGAGTAATAGAGTATAATATGTTTTCCCACATGTCTCTACCTCCATGCTGCTCTATGGCTGGCTGACTCTGTGGCATTGAGCTAGGGGCCAGATAGAGACAGGCCTGTAAGGGAGCCAGCAGCAGTCTTTGACTTTATATTGGCTCTATTTACAGGTTTTTCTCTGGCGTGGTTTTCTCCCCCCTGAGTTTTCCTTTACTCATCACCACCTGTTTTCTCTCCTGTTCTCCCTGCCTCACCCCTCTCTGTCTACCGCTCGCTCGCTCGCTCTCCATCCATTTATCCCTCTCCTCTGTCTACCGCTCGCTCGCTCTCCATCCATTTATCCCTCTCTCTAAGTCTGACAAACGGTGTATTGATTTATCGGTCCCAGTCTTACCTTCGTGGACCTAGAGTAGTTGTGACATATGGTTGTCAGGGAGACTCAGGTGGTTCATTATACAATAACTAGTGTTTTTACTGAAGCAATAAGGCACAGGGTTTATACATAGATTTATACCATGGCATTGTTGAATACTTGCTTCTGATGGGCTTGAAGTATATTATATTTGCGCGGTGTAATTCAAAACAAAAGTCAAATTGAAAACATTATTGAATTTGATTTTCATAAGAGAAAGCTAGGACTGATGGTTTGGCTAGATAAACTAGAAAGTCTGTCTGGTTACACATTTCTAGTGGTAAATGTGTTAAATTCTAGTCATGGTATAAAAGGGGTAATCAACTCGAGGCTCTATACGTTCTCTGGAAAATAATGCACCTCTGTGGAAGGTTGTGCGTTGTGGAACCCCTTTTCCAGAGAACGTATAGCCCCTCATTGATTATCCCTTACATACAAATCTTAATAAATTGGCCATAAACAGTACTGATGTGCATGCTTTTTACCTTGCTGTTAGATAAAAAGGGTTCCAAAAGGTTTCTTTGGCTGTCCCCATAGGAGAACCCTTCTTGGTTCCAGGTACAACCCTCCGTGGAAAGGGTTCTACCTGGAACCAAATGGGTTCTTCCTGGAACCAAAGAAGGATATTCAAATGGTTCTCCTATTGGGACAGCTGAAGAACCCTTCCTTTTCTTCTAAGAGTGTACAGATAACTGCACATCTGTTCTTCTTTCTCATGACGTTTTCTGTCTTCACAGAGCTTCCAGTGTTCCCAAGGCGGATGCACCAAAGGTAAGAACACTCCAGTGAATCACTTCAAGTCAGATTCATTAGTTAAGATGAAAGGATTTTAATCACGTATTACTTTATAGTGGGCGTATCGACACTTACCAGGATCATTTGTTAAGTCATATGTGCTCAGGAGTTCATCAATATGTTTGCGCATGCTCCCTGTACCCTTCTGAGACGACGTTACACCACATTTTGGTTGGCTGTTATGGGCATTATGCAAAGCTTGTGAAGATGCCACCCTCATGAAAAGCACTGAGGTGCATACCAATGTTCTGGGGAGCATGGCTCCTGCATGAGTTTGCTGTGTGATGTGCAGTGTGTTGTGCATGTGTCCCCCCCCCCCTTTTAGAACGAACCGCCGGAGATCATTAAGCCTGTGCCAATCACCTACCCAGCCCCGCCATCCACATTCACCAGCCCCTCCCCCCAGCCCAGTGCTGCCTACAATAAGACGGCCCGCCCCTTTGGCGGGGGCAGCAGTGTGGGTGTGGTCACTTCCTCCCTGTCTGCCCCAAAAGTGGCCTCAATCCCTTCTGCATCGTCTGCTTTCACCCCCGCTGCCCCCTCCTCCCAGCAGCCCCAGCCTCCCTTCCCACTAGGCAGCCACTCCCGCTCTCCAGCCCCACCCATCGCAGCCCAACCCAGCTCAGCCCCACCCACCAGACCCAGCTCTGGCCGTTCCCCGTTCACCACCCCCTCGTCGTCCTCCTCTTCCTCCCCGGCCAGAGTGATAGCCCCCTCCTCCAATCCTGGTGCTCCGCAGTCCTCTTGCTATAACACGCCCATCAACCTGTACTCCAACGCCAACGCCTGTGAGGTGGCCATAGGACAGAGGCGGGGCCTGTTGGAAGCCCAGGGTGTGGTAGTCGACCAGATCAAAGACCAGTTCAACGGGTGAGTAGCACTAACCTCAAACCCCACCCCTCACCTCGTCTCCTCTCCTTTCACCTCGTCTCCTCTCCTTTCTCCTCTTTTCTCCTGTTACTTTCTTTCTTTTTAACAACTCTTGCTTCTGCTTCCTTTGCCTTTCCAAGAGGCTCAACTGTGGGCAGGTAGGTGGTTTGTACAGTAAGTTCACTTGAAGTCTTTACCCTGCACCACATTGTATTTTTGTGGCTCAAAATAACAACATGGCTATTCAAGATGTGACCACTTAGACTGGTGTAGTGCAGCAGCATGATGGCTGTAATGGGAAATGAACATGTTTCGCTCTCACTTCCCATAAATCATGTTTATTGTTGCCAGGTCAACAGATACTTGTGGTTCACTCCACTACCTGTCTAGATGTTGTTGTTTGAGGGCCACAAGTAGCTGGTGTCCATTTTCAGTTAACCAACCATGCAATAACAGACTACCTGAGAGAGGACATACTTTGTACTAAATCTTCCATCCATTTCTCCTACATAGTCTACATTTATTTAGTCTATATTGTTCTCATTTAGCAGATGCTCTTATCCAGAGCGACTTGTAGGAGCAATTGAGGGGTTAAGTGCCTTGCTCAAGTGCACATCGACAGATTTTTCGTCTAATTGGATCTGGGATTCAAACCAGCGACCTTTGGGTTACTGGCACAACGCTCTGAACCGCTAGGCTACCTGCCACTCTACAAACACACTCTCGTTTGTAGAGCAACATGCCTATATCTACCTATCTCTTTAAACAGCCACAATAGAGAGAAATAGTAATGGCGTCTTTTTGTTGGCGCCAACTCCGCCAGGGTTCGTTGGACAAAGCCTATGGAGAAATGAATGGAGTTCCTGTAGGGTTTTTGGATGAACGCTGAAAATAAGGTCTGTGGTAAACACAGGTTTAGGAGATCTGACACGTTCTGTTCTATGAGACCCTCTTCATCAGCTAACGTCACTTTTTGAATCCTTTATTAATTATGAAGCCTTTTTTTGAAATGACAAAGGTCACGCTATTATCTCATAGAACAAAACGCATCAGAACTGATTTTTTTTGCGTTTATCCCAAAACCCTATTGTTTCTCCATTCGGTTTCCCCATAGGAATGGCTGAACAAACCAGAGCTAACTTATTACGACGTTTAGAACTGCAAGCCGGCGAGCTCCGAGTGCAGCAGCACATCTTGTCTCATGTTAAAGGGAACTGGAAACAGAAGACGAAGGCAGCAGCAGAACGACGACATGTTAAACTCACTCCTGCTACCACCCAGCCCAGCCCGCCTCCCTCTAATTGATAGCAAAGTGAATAGCCTTGCCAAACACCCAGTATTCCGCCTCGGAGTCTGCCTGACATGTTGTTGTCTGTCGACTCAGACGCTTGTTTCTACAAGTCTGGTATTCTGGAAGCGTTGGCCCTGTAGAAGCTCTACTGGGATGGTTCTCAGGCCAGATGTATTTATAAACCTCAGAATAGTAAAACACGTGTTTTTGACTAGTCTACCAATGTAGTCCACTGATGCAAATGTAATTAGTTATGTTTCACAGCTGATTATAGTAGAGACTTCATGCCACATACCTGTAGGCACTTTGGTTGTCATCTCAGTCTTTACTGCATACTCTACTTACGGTCTCTGGAGTTATTATTCCTCCTGTCTAAACCCCCTGGACTACTCTGTCTGCTTCTGATTGGCTTGAAGGGCATTCCAGAGCATGCATTATTTCCCTATAACGCACAGTATATTTGCACGATAGAATTCAATGGCTACATGTTCTGTGTTTGATCTGCTATTGAAAGCAAAAGTCGAATTGAAAACATTATTGGCATTGTTGAATTCGATTTTCATGATAGCAAGCTAGGACTGATGGTTTGGTTAGCTAAACTCGAAAGTCTGTTTGGTTACACATTTCTAGTGGTAAATGTGTTGAATTCTAGTCATGGTATAAAAGGGGTAATCAACTCGAGGCTCTATACGTTCTCTGGAAAATAATGCACCTCTGTGGAAGGTAGCGCGTCGTGGAACCTCTTCCACGTCATTATTTTCCAGAGAACGTATAGCCCCTCATTGATTATCCCTTACATACAAATCTTAATAAATTGGCCATAAACAGTACTGATGTGCATGCTTTTTACCTTACCGTTAGATAAAAAGGGTTCCAAAAGGTTTATTTGGCTGTCCCCATAGGAGAACCCTTTTTGGTTCCAGGTAGAACCCTTTTTGGTTCCAGGTAGAACCCTCTGTGGAAAGGAACATGGGGAACCAAATGGGTTCTACCTGGAACCAAAAATGGATCTTCAAAAGGTTTCCCCTATGGGGACAGCCGAATAACCAGATTATGTTTTCTGTCTACAAGTTCCAGGTATAGTAGCAGCATGCGTGTTCAGCTGAATCCTGTGTGTGTGTTTCTCTGGGTGTCTGCTTGCACCTCGTCTCAGAATGGGCCATGTGTTTTTAGGACCCAGTTGGATCAATGCTCTTTCTCTTTTCCTGCTCCTTTACTTTGCTTCATCCTCTTCTTCATTTGTTCTTTCCTCAGGAGGACGAGGAGGAAGAGACCAAGTTAGTGTTCTAACAGTAGCAGTGACACACTGTCTGCTCTGTAACTGTGGAATGATGCGATTATCAGTGCTTTACTGCCGCACCTGAATAGTACAGTAGGCATGCTGGCTCCTTTCTGCCATAACCCTCAAACCTCACTCATACTCATGTACTTACTGTATTACACCCTCATCTCAGAGCACAAAACAACCTGCAAGGCCACCCTGTAAATAACCCACAGCCATAAGCCTTGTGATCCAGTTCATTCTGTTCATTCATGCTCTATGTGCCATGGCATCCCGGTCCGGTTCACTTGGAAAAGTAGTGTATTTACACCCATGTGCATTGAAATGCTGTTCCGTTTATAGTGCACTGCTTTTGACCAGAGCACCATAGACTCTATAGGCACTTTAAAGGGAATAGGGTGCCATTTTTATGCTGCATCCCCACCAGGCCCATCCCCAGACAGCAACTCAGTGCCCTGTAGGCTGACCTGTCACCACTCAGCGGGGCTACTGAACCCTGTCCCTGCATCTGTCCCCCTCCGTCTGTCCGTCTGCCACCGTGTCACTCTGTTTACCCAAGGCCACTTATTAATTACCAGCCAGCTATTTCACTGTGGTTCTAGGAATAGTACTGTCACAATCTGACCCCTGACCTCCATTCACTTAGAATACACTCACTGACACACGCAATAGACTAGAAAACGAGCTGGAGAGCTCACACGCAGAACACTCCGATATATTCACACTTGACTTGCCTTAAGTGCATAAATGCATTTGTAGCTAATGTAATACAGACACCTTGAGATGAGTGTCTAAACATGATTTAATTCAGGACAGGAATACAAAGAATGCATCTGTTCAGGTCCTGAGCTCACTGTAATGTGAGGCCCAGTGGTTCCCCCTTGTGGTGAGAGATGGTAATTTCACCCTTGCTTCTAACAATATTATACAGTTACATTTAATAGTTTTCCGTCAATTCCCCAAAATCCAAACTAGATCACTGTTTCTTCAGCTGATCAATAATCCATAAAGTATATTCCTGCTAGTACTAAAAGCATGATGTCATGCTATAATATGAGTGTCTCTGAGTTAACGCCGTGTATGTGGGCTGAATCATGTCATGTCACCTTCATAGGGGTTTTGGAGGTGATCATTACAGTTAGTTGGAATTAATAGCTATGTGTCATTGTAGCTGACTGCTGCTCTGCTATTTCTAGTGTAGCTGCTGTTTCTGCCAGTGCACCTCAGAGCATTAAGTATAGCCCGTAGTACTGCAGTAATGCTCATACTTTAGAACCAAATAGTTTTAGCACCTTGGAAGTACAATATTCAGTTTTTCCTCCCAGTCTTTTCTAGTTTCTGATTATTCTCCTTCTATTATCCTATTTTCCTTTTCTTACTTCCCTCTCAATTTCCGTGTGCAGAATCCCCCCAAAGACTGCCACTAGGAGGTACGGTAAATGGGAAGTCTAGCAGTGGCCACTTCACGGAGTGAATGTGTTTGTTTGTCTTGTCTGAGTCTACCTGTAGTATACACTGGGAGTGAGAGTGTGTTTTGTCTGTACCTGTGTGTGAGAGATTTGTTTTGCACTTGTGTTATCCTACTGTATGAAAAATATGAATTAATTCATTAATTTAATGAATTAATCGGAGTAATTACTTAATGAATAAAGTCATTATTAAAAGTGATTTTTATGAATGGTGAATGCTAATAGTAATTGGAAATAAATGATGAGGATACTTATTCTGTGTGTGTGTGGCCTCAGGAACAGAGTTGAACCAGAGTTGAACCATGCCTCACCACTCAGCGAGGCCAGTAAGAAGCGTATGATCGAGGATACGGAGGACTGGCATCCTCGCACCGGCACCTCCCAGTCCAGGTCCTTCAGAATCCTGGCTCAGATCACTGGCACAGAGAACGGTCGGTACCCCCTGGCACCCTCCCCTTCCCCCAATACCCTGATGCATAATGACACCCTAGTTACTTTATGTTGGGTACCCTGGCACCCTCCCCTTCCCCCAATACCCTGATGCATAATGACACCCTAGTTACTTTATGTTGGGTACCCAAGCACCCTCCCCTTCCCCCAATACCCTGATGCATAATGACACCCTAGTTACTTTATGTTGGGTACCCTGGCACCCTCCCCTTCCCCCAATACCCTGATGCATAATGACACCCTAGTTACTTTGTTGGGTACCCTGGCACCCTCCCCTTCCCCCAATACCCTGATGCATAATGACACCCTAGTTACTTCATGTTGGGTACCCTGGCACCCTCATACCCAGGCCAGAACACATGCAGCACCACCAATACCTTGGCACAGTGGTATTAGAAAATAGATATATGTTATAGCTAGATCATTGTGACTAGTTGGCCTTTTCCCCTAAGGGAAAGGTTACATAAGTAGGCTGTAGTATAGATTACAACAGTGCTGAGCCTTGAGGCTGATTCCCTGACCTGTCAGTGTTTTTAATTTGCTGTTTGCTCTTGTGAATTCAATGGTTTTTACTAGATTTACTTGTAGTTTTTCATGTTGTCTGTCTGTATTTTTTGGGGGGGGGTAATGACTTGGTGCTGCCTATCTTGGCCAGGGCTCTCTTGAAAAATGAGCCCTTCCTGGTTAAATAAAGTTTTTTTTTTAAATAAATAATTAAGTGCTGCATGCTAGTCCCTGTGGCGCAGGTCTGTCTCCGAGCCTCAGCAACCATCTCTCTGTCATCACCCCAGCCCTGTGTGTGTGTGTTGGACATGCTCTGCTAATATAAGCTGACATGGAGCTGACAAGGAACAGTGGATTAGATGTCCCTCTCTACTCCAGACATAGGCTGAGGTTACCAATTATTTTACCTTTATTTAACTAGGCAAGTCAGTTAAGAACAAATTCTTATTTTCAATGACTGCCTAGGAACAGCAGATGTGTTAACTGCCTGTTCAGGGGCAGAACAACAGATTTGTACCTTGTCAACTCGGGGGTTTGAACTTGCAACCTTTCGGTTACTAGTCCAACGCTCTAACCACTAGGCTACCCTGCCTCCACGGCAATGCAGTGCTGAATATGTTTACGGCTGTTGATATTATGCAAATGGTGCTGGAGAGTGGTTTGTACAGCTGTAGATGTGGAGAGTGGTTTGTAGGTGAGGAGAGAGGGATGTAGCTCCCCCCAGGACTGTCTCTGCCATCTGATATTGAGCCTAGTAATCCATCCCTCACGTGGAGTAGAGATATTTGAGGTGCACCCTTGGCTATATTTTTATTTTGCATTTAAAAAGCAGTATAACCCCTCTCTTTTTGGCTGGTCACCCCATCAGTTATTTTCTATTACAAGACACACGTCTACACGCACATGTCACAATCTCTGCATTGATGTTCATGCGTTTCTTTCCTCCTCTGTTGACAGACCAAGCCCAGGAGAACAGCACTGGAAAGAAGTGAGTAGTTGATTGGTCAGTCTGCTCCCATGTGATCTGGTTGTATTTTCCTGGCGTGTGAGTGTGACGCTGTTGTTACTGTGACTATGTTGGGGTGACGTCTCATCCTGCACGTCACAGAAGCTTCTCATTATTGGGATTCCGTGTTTAGCCCATTGCTTCCTGATCCAATGAGACGCTTAGTTTCAAGCTTCATTACAGGAAGCCACATCAGAGGAAGCCCACTGTGGAGGAAACCCTAGTAAAAACATCTCCGGCTGGGTTAGCTGGTTCGGCCAAACCCTCAGAGCTCTCTGAAAGCTGCCCCCCCCCCCCCCCCCCGTTCATCTTCATCTGCAGTAAACGCACACTGCTGATGTCCCAACCAAAGCACCGGACAATTAGAATGTCACGGTGGGATTGTGGGTAACGAAGAGGGACTATGGGTAATAAGGGACTGCCAGGAGGAGACACTCACTCATGCCTTCTCAGAGACAGTTGGTTAACAGACAGCACGCTCCCAAACACAGAGCTCCTAACAAGAGATATCAAGTCTCTTTGCTAATCTTACTGCTTTATTTAATTGACCTGTATTTCCTCAATTTCCCAGTATTTTCCCGAACATTTCTTGTGTTACTTTTTTCTTACAATTTCTTTCTTCCCGTCTGCTTTCCTGTGTCCTCTCCTTTCTCCCTCCTTCCCTACCTCCCTCTCCCCTCCTGCCCTGTGCCGTTGGGTGTGTTAGGGTGAACAAACCGGACCCGGAGGTTGTGGGACAACAGTACAACAAGCTGAGAGACTGGCACCATGGTGTTTCAGCACGCACACTCAACGTGCAGTAGACTGTTTCTCACTAAGATAATTGCGTACTATTTGTGACCTCTACCTGCCTGTGTTCTATTTATTTCAATATGCCTGTAGTTGTCTCCCTGTGTGTGCAGTGGAGTCCATTATATTTCACATTATACCTACCGTTATCACGTACACTTGTATAGTTACAGGTATTAGTTAGTGCATTATTTACGTGTGTGTGAGAGACTCCCTTAAGTTACCTTGCCTTATTTGACTACTTACACTATATATGCAAAAGTATGTGGACACCCCTTCGAATTTGTGGATTTGGCGATTTCAGTCACACCCGTTGCATAAAATCGACCCAACAGCCATGGAATCTCCATAGACAAACATTGGTAGTAGAATGGCCTTACTGAAGAGCTCAGTGACTTTCAATGTGGCACTGTCATAGGATGCCACCTTTCCAACAAGTCGGTTTGTCAAATTTCTGCCCTGCTAGAGCTGCGCCGGTCAACTGTAAGTGCTGTTATTGTGAAGTGGAACTGTCTAGGAGCAACAATGGCTCAGCTGTGAAGTGGTAGGCCACACAAGCTACCAGAACAGGACCACCGAGTGCTGAAGCACGTAGCGCGTATAAATCGTTTGTCGTCGGTTGACACACCCACTACTGAGTTCCAAACTGCCTCTGGAAGTAACGTCGGCACAAGAACTGTTCGTTGGGAGCATCATGAAATGGGTTTCCCTGGCCGAGCATCCGCACACAAGCCTTAGATCACCATGTGCAATGCCAAGCGTCGGCTGGCATGGTGTAAACCTCGCTGTCATTGGACTCTGGAGCAGTGAAAATGCGTTCTCTGGAGTGATGAATCACGCTTCACCATCTGGCAGTGTAATTATCACAGATTAGTTTTTGCCAAATGTTTGCAATTGCAATTTGACTTGTGATTTATATCAAAACACTTAGGTGAACTGTTGGAATGATGGAAATAGAATGAGGTTAAGTCTGTGGAAAGCGGCATGAAGAGAGAGCTGAGAGGGATGACTCAAGTAGCAGTGTGAACTATAAAAATGGATGTTATACACAGCACATCACATTTAACAAACCAAAGATTAAAATAATGTTATAGAATGTAAAGTAAAAACCCAAACCGGTCCGTGCATCAATATCAGTATATAGTAAAATACAGTACACCGCCCAGCCCTACCGCTTATCAAACCATTCAGTGCCCACTCACGCCCTGTGGATGGGGGCATTGTCATCCTATAGCCATGGTAGCCAAAATAGTGGCCTGCCCAGCATTTTTATTTATGTCCCTAAGCATGATGGGATGTTAATTGCTTAATTAACTCAGGAACCACACCTGTGTGGAAGAACCTGCTTTCAATATACTTTGTGTCCCTCATTCACTCATGTCTCCATTATTTTGTCAGTTACCTGGATCCTCTGTGTACCGTATGTGTCAGTAATATACTTTGAGTTTGATTTATCGACGTAGTATAAGTTTGACTGAGTTTGTCGATTTCATTTAAGTTTCTCCTTCTCTGACATCACTGTCTCCAACTTAATTCTCTACCTTTCCTTCTACATGACTACCTTTGTATTTTATCTACATGTTTCATTTTCTTCACTAACCATAGATATGCTTGAAGATTGTTGCTGCTTGCATCCAAATAAAGTTATATCCTTTATTTCCTGTCCACTTCCCTCTTCTTCTTCCGATTCTCCTGGGAAGTACAGTATCTTAACACTTTATCTACACAGCTAATAGACTAATGCGGCGTATATATCCGATGGCTCACGAGTAGTTGATACAAAGGACATACAGGAAAGCTCCTTAATAGCTTAGCTCCACACATACATTGGGCTCCCAAGTGGCGCAGCGGTCTAAGGCACTGTATCTCAGTGCAAATCCAGGCTGTATCACATCCAGCTGTGATTGGGAGTCCCATAGGGCGGCACACAGTTATCCCAGCGTCGTCTGTTAAATAAAGATTAAATACAGTTCTCTGCTTGAGCTAATAGCACTTTCTATTTATCACCAGTAGAGGGCAGTGTTGTCAATGCACATTTTAAATACAGTGTAGTGTAGTATGCATATGACCTGAAGAAAGTCAGACTCCGTTCTTTTCCTAAGGGCAAGTGCTTCTCACCTGGGACTTTAACCAGCTTTCTTTTGTAAACAGCTGGGATGATTCCTTGATACGCTGAACACCAGCACTAGCACAGACCTAACCATCATGGCTCAAGCACTAAAGACCAGCATTATTTATAGAACCATCAATATGTCAATGTCATCGATGACAACATTGCAGAGACAGAAAGAACAGCAAAATAGGCAGCAGGCCACTGTTATGAGCAGCTCCACTGCATACAACATTTCACAGAGAGGATGGAGAGAAGGAGAGGAGGAGAGGGAGAAAGAGCGAGACGGTGCCAACATTAATTGTTTTCCTGTTTACTTATTGCTGTGCCATCTGGACACTGGGCTGTATCATCTATCCTTATTGGATCAATCTGGCCATGGTTTTCATCAGACACAGCTTTTAATCCAATCAACTCTCCCCATAATTGGCCTGATTGGTTGAGTGTGTCACTGAACTTCCTGCTAATTGATTGTGCCTGGTTAGTGCCTCTGCTGGATATGACTCAATCGTGCCTATTCATAATTAGCCTGGTTTTATGTCTTCAAAACAGCCCTTCCGATGCACTTGTATTTCCAACAACTATTTAGCTATTTTTCCGTGTGGTCTGCACATAATTTCACCTTAAACATGTTATTGAACAGGAGGAGAACCATAGGCTTTATATTGGGGTTAGGTGTGGAGAGAGTGCACGATGTGGGCATGAGTTCAGCTATAGCAGAAGATGGTGAAGTCTATAGTTTTTAGGGAGGCGTGTTGTGATGGAATCACGTTCTAACAGCTGAGAGGTGGATGGAACGCCTACTGTACTGTAACCATGGCCGAGGTTGCCATAACAAACAGGGCCTGAGGGAGAGACGGACAGGCATCAGTTTGCACAGCCTGGCGATGTGGATAGTCATGAGTAAACACCAGACGTTAAGAACTTCAACGCTACTGGGTTTATTATGAGCCAAATACTATAAAGTGAAAACATTTGTTTGTGTGTGTGTGTGTGTGTGTGTGTGTGCCAGTATGTTTCATTGAAACAATGACCTTTCTGTTCTCCAGAGAAGTTGTTGAGGATGCCCTGCCCAGTGCTCACGTCACATCAGTGAAGACCATGACCAAAGTCCCAGGAGCCCCCAGGAACGGTGTCCCCCCACCCACCTTCAAGACCCCCTCTACCCAGGTCAAACCCTCCTGGCCGGCTGGAGGTTCAGCAGGTAATCTTACACTCTGACACTACCCCTACTGTCTTCCTCTCGCTGTCGCTCCAGACCATTCTGTGGTTAGTTTCACTCACATCTTGTTCATGCTTCTGTTATTGAGTGTGTCCTGCTGTTAAGAAAAGACTAGATCTATACTACAAACTTAGGTTTATGCAGCCTTGTTCTGTTATAATCTCCACCCGGCACAGCCAGAAGAGGACTGGCCACCCCTCATAGCCTGGTTCCTCTCTAGGTTTCTTCCTAGGTTTTGGCCTTTCTAGGGAGTTTTTCCTAGCCAACGTGCTTCAACACCTGAATTGCTTGCTGTTTGGGGTTTTAGGCTGGGTTTCTGTACAGCACTTTGAGATATCAGCTGATGTACGAAGGGCTATATAAATACATTTGATTTGATTTATGAACAGAAATGCAAATCATGCATTTTATTTATGGAAGTTATGAGAGCTCTACCCTTTACACAAATATTTTTTTAGGAGAAGAATGCTGATAAACGCTTGTATAGCATGAAATGTCTTCATTAACCCCTTGGCGTTTTGCATTGACTCAGACAGGCAACCGTAGTGTCAATATCGCAAGGTGACATCATCTGTAGTAGTTAATCTTGACCTACAGGGGGCAGACGTCTGCTGTTACTGTAAAACCTGACTATTAATCAGTGCTTTGATTAGAGCAACATAATGCCTCTGTTACACACGGCTCTTCATCGTAATGCCTCTGTTACACGGCTCTTCATCGTAATGCCTCTGGAACAAACAGCTCTTGAACATTACGAGCTCTATAAAAAGTGCGGTATTCAGCTAATGAGCTCAAATTATTGCCTTTTTTTTTTTCCAAGATTCCGGAGTTAAATAGATTGTGAAATTGAGAATTATATATTAGATGTTCTGCTCTTTTAAACAGGAGATTCAGTGTATGTGAGAACTGTAGCTGCCTTGGAGTAAATATTTGCCGAAGGGCCTTGAGTTGGGGAGTCATTACTAAGATGACTAAGACTGCAGTATGCTATATATATATATATATATATATATATATATATATATATATATTTATACATATACATATACACGGCCTAAACAGAACTGTGTGAAGCTAGAGAGGTCCTGTGCTTGCTTACCTACTGCCTCCCCGCGGGGACCTCTTAAGTGAGAGCTGTTGAAAGGGGGTGTATACGAGACCACAGGCACCTCTCTGTTAGATACAGTATGTATCAGATTAACGCTTACTTGACCTTGTGTTCACAAACATATACCTCATACTGACCGTGTGCAACCAGGCCAGATGTATGCTGTATTATGCATGACTCTACCATTCCCCCTGCTAGTGCGAACACATTATTGAGTGTTATGATTATGCGATTTTCATAGCAGCAGGCAGGACATGATTTGTGTTGTTGTTTGTGTGCGTGTGCGAGATAGGAGGAGGGGGGGGGGGGTGTGTTGTGTCAGAGCCATCTGTGTAAAATCCAGCCAGCATAGATTCCAGAGCGGATACATCTCCCAGATGTTTATCAGACAGATGTGTGGCCATGACTCCTCTATATCCAGCCTACGTCCCTCTCCCCTCTCACCATGCCCCCCTCTCACCATGCCCCCCTGTCACTGTGCCATCCAAGAACATGTTCCCTAAGCCCTTGAACTGGGCTAGCCACTGCTGTCTTCAGACGTCATCTCAACAGGACGTTTAAAAGACCCACTTAACCAGACGTGGTTGAAGTCGTGGTTTGATGGGCCTGGACCCGGGGTTTGGCAGCCCTGCTGTGGTTCAAGTGGAACGGAGATACAGATCTCCAGTGTTCCCGACCGTGCAGCCTGCCCAAAGCCTCTTCAGTAGTAACTTAGAGCATAGTGCCAACACACAGTGATAGTCTCACGTACAGTTTATGCTGTTCTTCCTCTTTCTCTCGCTCTCTCTCCCTGTCTTTCACATGGATATCCTCTTCGTCACTTCTCTGCCAGTCCCCAGTCATGTTTATTCAGTTTGTTTGCACTCCGTCACGAGGAAATCGAGGGGGCACTTGCTTCCTGACCCCTCAGTCTGCCACTCTTTGATTCTGGTCCTGTTTTTCAATAGTCTCTGTCCACCTCCACCCCTCACCCCCTTCTCACCCCCCTCTGAGCACAGACATATTTGACCCCCCTTGGATGTCTCTGTAGCCAGTGGGGAGAGAGGTAAGCAGGGGAGGATTGTGTATCCTCTCCACGTTCTGTTCAGAGAGAGGGGTGGGGATTATTTTGCCAGGTGTCTCCTTTGGCTCTGGGAATATATATTTTTCCCCCGTGGTTGAAGAAAACGTATCCTTTGTTTGGGTGGAGTGGATCTGCCGACACAGCTGGCCCATGCATAAGACCGGGAGGTCACAGCTAGATGTGATACATTCTGTCAGCATGCAGCATACTCATGCATACCTGATCACACCTGCCCACCCACACCTGAGCTAACATTTCTTTAGGGTTAGCTAGCAATGCACACAGCTTTGGAAATACAGCCACAAATCTCATTGATCATTGAATGATGAGGATGTTTGTCTGCTGTGAGTGTTCTGATCACATGACGCAAAAGTTTGTGAATGGTTTTCTATAGCTCAGATGGATGTGATTTGTTTATATGGTGTGAATGAAACAACTGACCCATGCTGTATTTTCTGTTGCTTTAGGTTTCCCTAAGGGTGGAGCGGTGCCCTCTTTTGGCCGGGTCAGCAACACTGCACCGGTACCCAAAGGTCCTGACCGCCCTGCTCCCCAGGCGCACCCCAAGGACCAGGACTCCCTGGTGCAGCGGGCCGAACACATCGCAGCAGGAACACGCACACCCATGTGTGGCCACTGTGACAAGGTCATCAGGTACATAACGACTGTCAGTAGGGGAAATTTGGACGCAGCGTAATCCTGTGGGTTCACTTCTGATTAGTTTAGTCCCTCTCATATGTGTCTGACATATTGAATTTAAAGTTAATTTTATCCTGACCTCTGCCCACTTCCTGTTATCCACAGAGGTCCGTTCCTGGTGGCCATGGGCATGTCGTGGCACCCTGAGGAGTTTAACTGTTCCCACTGCCACACGTCTCTGGTGGAGTCGGGCTTTGTGGAGGAGAGGGGAACAGTGTACTGTGCTCACTGCTATGAAGAGTTCTTTGCCCCTACCTGCACCAGCTGCAAGCAGAAGGTCCTGGGGGTGAGTGACATACTCCAGGAGACAGTATAGTATCTCGGTTTGTCCACCTTGCTCAATCGTCTTCCTCTCCAAACCCACGGACACATATTGCAATCAAATGAGGACATTATGACATTATAGGGAATTATATTGCTGTCTTTTTTTACAGGAAGTCATCAATGCCCTGAAGCAGACCTGGCATGTGTACTGCTTCCTGTGTGCATCCTGCCAGCAGCCAATCAGAAACAACACCTTCCACATGGAGGACGGGCTGCCATACTGTGAAAGAGGTGAGGTCACAGCAAGCAAGGTGTTTCGGAATGAACAAGACTTTGAAATGAATCAAATCATGAAAGTAACATTTGACTGACTCTTTCCCACCCAGATTATTACCAACTCTTTGGTACCAGTTGCCATGGTTGTGACTTCCCCATCGAGGCAGGAGACAAGTTTCTGGAGGCGTTGGGATTCACCTGGCATGATACCTGCTTCGTATGTGCAGTAAGTCAGGCCTGCATGGAGCGAGTGATGGCGTCATGGTGAGAGATGTGAAATTATAGAGAATAGAAAGATTGTAGCACTGATATTACTGTACTGTCTGTCTGTCATTCCCTAGGTCTGCAGCACCAGTTTGGAGGGCCAAGCCTTCTTCTCTAAAAAGGACAAGGCCCTGTGCAAGAAACACGCCCACACAGTCAAGATCTGACCCGCCCCCAGGAGTGAAGAACAGAGGAAAACGGAGAAAGAATCTATTCTATCAGATGTAGATATTTTTGGTAGTTTTAAAAGATCGATTTATCTGATGACATTTATTGACGGGAATATAAGCTTTATATCTTATTTTGGTCAAACAAAGTGCAAGAAGGAAGGAAGGTATCATTTTTCGTGAAATCTCAAATTGAAATGTTGAAATGTTCTCGACATACAGAGCTTGTCTATACTGTAGTTGGGTGAACAGACATAAGGTAGATAGATACTCAAGATACCCAAAATCCACTACATACTGTATGATCCCATATAATTGATGTAGTTAAGTTAATTAAAGTGTTATTTTGGTAGATGAATGGGACCTTATAAAATGAACTTGAATGCGTTGACAGATTAAAATCTAACTGTTACCTTATTGAGGATGATTAGAGCACCCAACCCCATTTATTGTCTCTTTCTCCCTCCCCCCGAGTGGTTGGGTCTGTAGACATATGTATGTATCCTGGTAGTATATTTATTGGGGCTGGTGGGATGTACTTTATTTTGGGATTTATAGGGGCAGTTGCACATAGTGGTTCACTGTCATTTTATGAGAAGTAGGGATTTTCCATGTTTATCGTTCAATGTATGTATTTAAAACATATTTTTGGGGATTTACTGCCCATTTATTTTGAACCTAAATTTAGACCCCCCCCCCCCCGTGCATATTTTAGTTTTCGCCCTAGCACTACACAGCGAATTCAAATAATCAAAGCTTGATGGTGAGTTGGTTATGTGAATCCGCTGTGTCGCGCTAGGGCAAAAAAACTAAATGTACACCTGGGGGGCCAAGACCGAGTTTGGAGAAACCCTGGTCTATGTGGTGTTTATTGGTGTAATTCATTCCATTCCCAATCATGTTTGTCATTATTAATCATCCAAACTTAGACTAAAAGTAAAATATCTTTGTCCATAAAATGTCAGTGTTGAAAATGATTTGTATTAGAGCTCTGTGGGATGGACACTGTTTTATTGGGAAATACAGTGCATTGGTCTACTATTTGTAAAAAATAAAACTACGATTTAATCGTGCGTGTTTAGGTTGTTTTTATGTGTATCAGCTTGTCTGCCTCTATATTTGTCCCAGAACAATACCTCAATATGACCGGTTCATCCATTGATTACATGATGATGAAGTAAATCATTTTTTACAGCTTTAATGCCAACTCTCCTTATGTCAGGATGGGTGCTCTAAATGAAGTGTTTCGACACACATCATGCACCACTATAACGAAATATTGTTCTGTCTCAGATGAGGCCATAGAGACCGGCACAAGCTTGAGTCCCCTCACACTCACCTAGGCGGGAAAAGTACAACGTCTACATGGAGACAGGGAAGATAATACCTCTCACAGGGGTCGGTCCTGTCTCCAATGATCGTTTATTTGCAATGTTTTGGCAAAATCGCCTCACTAGAGAAATGCAACACTGCAGACTACAATATATTTTTTTCAAATAAACAATGACAAAAAATGTTTTATAGGGGAACATTTGAAAGTTGTTGCCAAATCTGCAATATTTCCATTGGTAGACAAAGTGAAAAGGAACACTTGGAGTAGTGCAGGACCTAACTGTACTTCTCCAAGACGTCGGAGGTGGGAGCCATATACTGGACTCCGAAGACGCAGCGAAGAGACAGACAGCCCGTTCACTTGGAAAAGACAGAAGTCGGGCACAACACAAACGTAGAAAAACTAGAAAGCTAGATATTAATGCTTGGAAGTTTAGTGACTAGACCATCACATTGGAATCCTGCCATTCTACGTTCTACGCGAGGAAAAGGTACGTTTTTGTTTAGAAACGCTTAATCGTAGCGGGGCGCGAAGTTTCAGCTTCGTCAATCGTGGTCGCGAGCTACCCTATACGGTTTCTGTAAGAATGTAAAGTGGTGATGTGTTAAGTTTATGATTCATGTCAATCGGTCGAGATACGCAGCTTTTCTGCTGTGATTGTTCAGGGGATGCTGCATTCGCTCAATCATCAACCGACTCTTGATTCGTCCGGAGCTGGTGTTGATGCTCAACAGTAATTGGTTGAATCATCACCCCACCATAAATCAGAATCCCACTTGATCAACTGAGATGTAGCCTCAAATACACCTCCAACGGGCAACGTACTGTAGCCACTTCTATGATAGACGTATTCAGCTGTGTTTTACAAATGGATCAATCATATAGCCTTATATTTCGAAACATTTGCGATAGCTTACTTTCACATATCAATTACGTTACCATGGCACGAGAGAGGTATTGGGTGTTTTGGTGAATCTCTGAAGTCTTGTTTACTGTCTATTCAAATATGCAGTCCCAGTATGACCTTACACGCCTTGCTAGCTATCTCATTGAAAGTGTCTCTTAATTAATGAACTCTGCGATTTTGAAGTACAGCCTCTGGCAGAGGCCAGCACTGATAGTGCTCATTAGAGCTGTGGGGGAGAAAGTATCAGTATGCTCAGACTCCACAGAGCTTTGGAGAGACTAGTTTGAGTTCAGTAAGATGTTTACTCAC
This sequence comes from Oncorhynchus clarkii lewisi, assembly GCF_045791955.1. Taxonomy (NCBI): domain Eukaryota; kingdom Metazoa; phylum Chordata; class Actinopteri; order Salmoniformes; family Salmonidae; genus Oncorhynchus; species Oncorhynchus clarkii. Next base: position 37,835,131 of record NC_092151.1, read on the forward strand.
ACTGACTAAGACCGAGTGGACCTGGGTTCAGGACAGGAGGTTGGCATGTGTGTCTGTATGAACCTTGTCCCCAAGCTACACTGTTGTAAAGTGTTAGTTCCATGTTTCATCAGCTGAAATAAAAAGATCACAGACACTTGCCATACTCACAAAAAGCTTATTTTGCTAAAATTGTGTGCACATATGTTACATCCCTGTAAGTCAGCATTTCTCCTTTGCCAATATAATCAATCCACCTGTCAGGTGTGGCATATCGATTAGCTGATTAAACAGCATGATCATTACACAGGTGCTCCTTGTGCTTGGGACAATAAAAGGTAACTTTGCAATTTTGTCACACCACACAATGCTACAAATGTCTCATGTTTTGAGGGAGCGTGAAATTGGCATGCTGTCTGCAGGAATGTCCACTAGAGCTGTTGCCAGATAATTTAATGTTAATTTGTCAACCATGAGCTGCTTCCAACGCTGTTTTAGAGAATTTGGCAGTACGTCCAAACGGCCTCACAACCGCAGACCACGTATAACCACGCCAGTCCAGGACCTCCACGTACGGTTTATTCACCTGTGGGATTGTTTTGGGGGGGGAGGGGCTGAGGAGTATTTTTGTCTGTAATAAAGCCCTTTTGTGGGGAAAAACTCATTCTGATTAGCTAAGCCTGCCTCCCCAGTGGGTGGGTCTGGCTCCCAAGTGGTGGGCATATGCCCTCCATGGCCAACCCATGGCTGCTACCCTGCCCAGTCATGTGAAATTCATAGATTAGGGCCTAAGGAATGTATTTCAATTGACTTATTTCCTTATATGAACTGTAACTCAGTAAAAACGTTGAAATTATTGCATGTTGCGTTTATATTTTTGTTCAGTATGAATTGCTACTACGTATAGACCAGTGATGGAAAAAGTATCCAAACGTCATACTGGAGTAAAAGTAAAGATACCTTAATAGAAAATTACTCCAGTAAAAGTGAAAGTCACCCAGTAAAATACTACTTGAGTAAAAGTCTAAAAGTATTTGGTTTTAAATATACTTAAGTATCAAAAGTAAATGTAATTGCTAATGTAAAGTGGCAAGAAAAAGTATGTGAACCCTTTGGAATTACCTGGATTTCAGCATAAACTGGTCATATAACTTAATCTGATCTTCGTCTAAGTCACAACAATAGACAAACACAGTGTGCTTAAACTAATAACACACAAATTATTGTATTTTTCTTGTCTATATTGAATACATCATTTAAACATTCACAGTGTAGGTTTGGAAAAGTATGTGAACCCCCAAGGCCAATGACTTCTCCAGAAGCTAATTGGAGTCAGCTAACCTGGAGTCCAATCAATGAGACAAGATTGGAGATGTTGGTTAGAGCTGCCTTGCCCTATAAGAAACACTCACAAAATGTGAGTTTGCTATTCACAAGAAGCATTGCCTGATGTGAACCATGCCTTGAACAAAGAGGTCTCAGAAGACCTAAGATTAAGATTTGTTGACTTGCATAAAGCTGAAAAGGGTTACAAAAGTATCTTTAAAAGCTGTGACGTTCATCAGTCCACGGTAAGACGAATTGACTATATGGAGAAAGTTCAGCACTGTTGCTACTCTCCCTATGAGTGGCCATCCTGCAAAGATGACTGCAAGAGCACAGTGCAGAATGCTCAATGAGGTTAAGAAGAATCCTAGTGTCAGCTCAAGACTTACAGAAATCTTTGGAACATACTAACATCTCTGTTGACGAGTCTACGATACATAAAACACTAAACAAGAATAGTGTTCATGGGAGGACACCATGGAAGAAGCCACTGCTGTCCAAAAAAAAACATTGCTGCACGTCTGAAGATTGCAGAAGTGCACCTGGATGTTCCACAGCGCTACTGGCAAAATATTCTGTGGACAAATGAAATTACAATTACAATAATACTGGATGAACACTTTTGTTTAATCTTAATATAATACATCAATAAAATCAATTTAGCCTCAAATAATGAAACATGTTTAAATAATGCAAAAACAAAGTGTTGGAGAAGAAAGTAAAAGTGCAATATGTGTCATGTAAAAAAGCTAACATTTAAGTTCCTTGCTCAGAACATGAGAACATATGAAAGCTGGTGGTTCCTTTTAACACGAGTCTTCAATATTCCCAGGTAAGAAGTTTTAGGTTGTAGTTATTATAGGACTATTTCTCTTTATACCATTTATATTTCATATACCTTTTGACTATTGGATGTTCTTATAGGCACTATAGTATTGCCAGTGTAACAGTATAGCTTCCGTCCCTCTCCTCGCCCTTACCTGGGCTCGAACCAGGGACACATCGACAACAGCCACCCTCGAAGCATCGTTACCCATCGCTCCACAAAAGCCGCAGCCCTTGCAGAGCAAGGGGAACACCTACTGCAAGGTCTCAGAGCGAGTGACGTCACCGATTGAAACGCTATTAGCGCACACCCCGCGCTAATAGCTAGCTAGCCATTTCACATCGGTTACACCAGCCTAATCTCGGGAGTTGATAGGCTTGAAGTCATAAACAGCTCAATGCTTGAAGCACAGCGAAGATCTGCTGGCAAATGCACGAAAGTGCTGTTTGAATGAATGCTTACGAGCCTGCTGCTGCCTCCCACCGCTCAGTCAGACTGCTATATCAAATCATAGACTTAATTATAACATAACACACAGAAATACGAGCCTTAGGTCATGTAGTCAAATCCGGAAACTATCATTTCGAAAACAAAACGTTTATTCGTTCAGTGAAATACGGAACCGTTCCGTATTTTATCTAACAGGTGGAATCCCTAAGTCTAAATATTCCTGTTACATTGCACAATCTTCTATGTATTAATTATGTACAATTCTGGCAAATTAATTACCGTCTTTGTTAGGAAGAAATGGTATTCACATAGTTCACAACGAGCCAGGCGGCCCAAACTGCTGCATATACCCTGACTCTGCTTGCACGGAACGCAGGAGAAGTGACACAATTTCCCTAGTTAAAATAAATTCATGTTAGCAGGCAATATTAACTAAATAAGCAGGTTTAAAAATATATACTTCTGTATATATTTGGTGCAACAACAGTGCTTTTTTTTTCGCGACTGCGCGTTAAATCATCACCCGTTTGGCGAAGTAGGCTGTGATTTGATGAGAAATTAATAGGCACCGCATCGATTATATGCAACACAGGGCAAGCTAGATAACTACACATGGTTGATGACATTACTAGTTTAACTAGTGATTATGTTAAGATTGATTGTTTTTTATAAGATAAGTTTAATGCTAGCTAGCAACTTACCTTACACTCACGTAACAGGTAGTCAGCCTGCCACACAGTCTCCTCGTGGAGTGCAATGCAATCGGCCACAATCGGTGTCCAAAAAGGCAGATTACCGATTGTTTTGAATCGGCCATTCCGATTAATCGGTGGACCTCTAGTAGGTAGCATCATGGTTTGAAACTGCTTTGCTGCTTCAGGGCCTAGACAGCTTGATATCATCGACGGGAAAATGAATTCCCAAGTTTATCAAGACATTTTGCAGGAGAATGTTAGGCAATCTGTCCGCCAATTGAATCTCAACAGAAGTTGGGTGATGCAACAGGACAACGACCCAAAATAAATCAACAGAAGAAAATAAGATTCTGGAGTGGCCCAGTCAGAGTCCTGACCTCAACCTGATTGAGATGCTGTGGCATGACCTCAAGAGAGCGGTTCATACCAGACATCCCAAGAATATTTCTGAACTGAAACAGTTTTGTAAAGAGGAATGGTCCAAAATTCCTCCTGACCGTTGTGCAGGTCTGATCCGCAACAACTGGTTGAGGTTATTGCTGCCAAAGGAGAGTCAATCAGATATTAAATTCAAGGTTTCACATTCTTTTCCCACCCTGCACTGTGAATGTTTACATAGCGTGTTCAATAAAGACAAGACCATGTATAATTGTTTGTGTGTTATTAGTTTAAGCAGACTGTTTGTCTTGTTGTGACCTAGATGACGATCAAATCCAGGTAGGGTTGACATACTTTTTCTTAACACTGTATATACTTAAGTATTAAAAGTAACAGTGTAAATCATTTCAAATTCCTTATTTAACAAACCAGACTGCACTATTTTCTTGTTTTTGTATTTACGGGGCACATTCCAAGTCTCAGACATCATTTACAAACGAAGCATTTGTGTTTAGTGAGTCCTCCAGATCAAAGGCAGTAGGGATGAGCAGGATGTTCTCTAGATAAGTGCATGAATTTTCATGTCCTGCTAGCCATTCAAAATGTAACGAGTACTTTTGGGTGTCAGGACGGTGTAAAACTTGTCAAAAATAGAAATAGTACACTACAGATGCCCCAAAAAGTGACTTAAGTTGTACTTTAAAGTATTTTTATGAAGTACCTTACACCACTGATGATAACCCTGGTAACACTGTGTCCTAAAGTGGGACTTGAAAGGGGTGCAGCTTAAAATGGAGGCGGGAGAGGGATTGAGCCTGCTAACCTGTATTAGATGGGATTTGCTACATTTTCAATTCAAATCAGTGGCTAGATGGTGATGGACTGAGAGATCAGCTAATTAAAATCAGTGGTTGTTTCGTCCACTCCTGCCAATGGCCTCCATTCAAGTCCCCTTCTGAGGCGCTGTGAAACCATACAGTTTGACCGAGAGAGCGATCCGGCTGGTGGATGAGATTAGCGGTTGTGTGTATGAATGTGTGTCTCTGTCTGTGTTATGTTTTGTGGCCATGGGGCTGTTGACTTGAGAGGCCCATCCAATGGTGTATAGTGGCATGGGGTCAAGGGTAATATTTGACTGGACTGAAACCCCATTTAAAGACATAAAGTCATGCCACAATGCTTTGCTCTGTTCTCCAGTCTCTCATAGAACTCCACCGGACCAGATCTGATCTCATTACATCACTGGCCTCCAGCTCCTGATGTTAGACCAGAAACCCTATGCAGCCATCCATGCACAGCCTTATATTTCAGATTTGTCTTCACCTTGGAGACGGAGGTTGTGTCCAAAAAGGTACCTTATTCCCTATGTAGTGCACTACTTTTGACCAAGGCCCACAGGGATCTGCTCAAAGTAGGGCACTATATATAGGGTGCTATTTGGGATGCAGATCCTAGTCAATACAGAGGATCATTGATGGAGGCCTGAGTGAGATTGAGAGTGAGAGAGTGTGTGGGCTAGGGTGAACCACACAGTGATCCCACTACCACCCAGGACGTGCACCTCACCACACACACACACACGCGCGCGCGCACACACACACACACACACACACACACACACACACACACACACACACACACACACACACACACACACACACACACACACACACACACACACACACACACACACACACACACACACACAATTTGCCTACAGGACAGGGATGTGGAGGGAGGCTGGGCAGCTGGAGGGCAGTTGGCAGGCCTGTGTTTTTGTGGCCTACCACAGTCTGAGGCTGGGATGGTTTCCGTGTTGGGCTCTATGTGTGTTTCAGGCGCCTGGGTGTGTGTCACAGTGTAACTTACCCACGCCACCGTGGTGGTCTTGGGAGATCTTGTATGGTAGCCTTCAGGGCTGGGGTCAATTCAAATTGGAGGCAGTCAATTGATTTTTATTTCAAATTAAACTATTTAAACAATTTTGAAATAAATAGCTTATACTCCTCAGTTTATTGAGAAGTAATTGAAATGAAAATAGATGTCGTTTTTTCTCATTTTGAATTGTTATCTAAGTTCACGTCCCGAATGTACTGCCTGCCTTCTATTCCAATTGACTCCAGCCCTGGTAGCCGTGTAAAGGAATTTGTCTGCAATGTGAAAACGACTGTGATACAGGCCCGACTGTGATACTGTAGTACATCACATGGACACACTGGATGATTGTCATCTCCCGTGTGATCAATGAAGAACCTACTAGATGTCCAAGACCCAAATCGTCCTGTGATTATGGAAGGCTGCAGGGTGTGTCTTTAACAAGTGGGATAAAATCTACATCTACTGAATGAAGCATTTCCAGGTCTCTGCAGGCTACTTCTATCCCTTTTACCTTTGAGTTAAAAACAAAAACCTAGACCTACTGACTCCTCTATATAGAGAGAGACACACACACACACACACACACACCTACACACACACACACACAGGGTGGTCATGGGTCTGAATCTGGGTCTGTCCGCAGGGCTAAGCTTAGCAAGCTGCGACCCCCTCACCCTAGCTTCCTCCATTATAATTACAGGAAGTTAGCTCAGCCAATCAAAGAAGGGGGGGAGGGGGGGGGGGTGTAGGTTCCTCTTAGGGAATGCAAGAAAGACATTGAGAAAGTGTTGAAGAGTGTGGAACTGTCTTCCAGCCATCTCAGGAAGAATGAATTTGATAACTGTCAGGTTATTGAGGGATATCTTTGTTCATCCCATATTGAAGTTTCTACTTTATAGAAGTCGTCAGGAGGATTTGAACACAGAGAGTCTGAGTTTAACCGGGCGGCCAGCTCTAGGAAGAGTCTTGGTGTTTCCAAACTTCTTCCTGTTAAGAATGATGAAGGCCACTTTGTTCTTGAGGACCTTCAATGCCGCAGACTTTTTGGTACTCTTCCCAAATCTGTGCCTCGACACAATCCTGTCTCGGATCTCTACGGACAATTCCTTTGACGGCTTGGTTTGGTTTTTGCTCTGACATGCACGGTCAACTGTGGGACCTTATACAGACAGGTGTGTGCCTTTCCAAATCATGTCCAATCAATTGAATTTACCACAGGTGGACTCCAATCAAGTTGTAGAAACATCTCAAGGATGACCAATGGACAGGGATGCACCGGAGCTCAATTTCGAGTCTCATAGCAAAGGGTCTGAATACTTACATAAGTATTGTGTCTAAAAACCTGTTTTCGATTTGTCGTTATGGGGTATTGAGTGTAGATTGATGAGGATAAACATGTATTTAATCAATTTTAGCATAAGTCTTTAACAACGTGGTAGGCCACACAAGCGCGCAGAACGAGACCTCTGAGCGCTGAAGCGCGTAGCACATAAAAATCGTTTGTCGTCGGTTGCAACACTCACTACCGAGTTCCAAACTGCTTCTGGAAGCAACGTCAGCACAATAACTGTTAGTCTGGAGCTTCATGAAATGGGTTTCCATGGCCGTGCAGCCTCACACAAGCCTTAGATCACCATGTGCAATGCCAAGCGTCGGCTGGAGTGGTGTAAAGCTCGCCGCCATTGGACTCTGGAGCAGGTCCACACACAAATGGTTTGTCAAGATCTGTGTGGAAGAACTTGACTGGCCTGCACAGAGCCCTGACCTCATCCCCATCGAACACCTTTGGGATGAATTGGAACGCCGACTGCGAGCCAGGCCTAATCGCCCAACATCAGTGCCCGACCTCACTAGTGCTCTTGTGCCTGAGTGGAAGCAAGTCCCCGCAGCAATGTTCCAGCATCTAGTGGAATGCCTTACCAGAAAAGTGGAGGATGTTATAGCAGCAAAGTGGGGACCAACTCCATATTAATGCCCATGATTTTGGAATGAGATGTTTGACGAGCAGGTGTCCACATACTTTTGGTCATGTAGTGTAGCTCTCTCGCGTGTGCGCACCCACGAGCATGCGTTTTTGCACACACACACTTCAGAGCTCAAGACCATCTGGTACCAAGGTTTTACAAAGGTATGGCTTTTCCACCCATTACCCAATCCCTTTGCTTTCCTTCTGCCAATACTGCAGCTGGCGTTCCTCCCACTCACTGACACTCTGTAGTCCCCATGCACACCCAGACACTCTGAAGGAAAAAAAAACATGTTCCTTTTCCCCTGGAAAACAATGCTCACATCAGTTCACAGACCCAGAGATGCAGGTCTCTGCTTGTGTCTGCACCAGACATTCTCCTCCCTCAGGAGGCCTAGGAGACAGGACGTCGGGGAAGAGGAGATGAAGGGGATAGATTTTGCTGTCTTCATATTAACAGAGTTCTGGGTTTCCTCATTGGGACAAGGACGTAAAGGACTCACCATCTCCTATGAGTGAACTCTCAGCTTTAGAACAATAGAACAATCACTTTTTTAGGCCTACCCATTTTTTAAAACTCTGATGTATCTATTCTTAGTCCCTCTGAGATTCCTGGAAGGGAGACATCTTTCATATCTGGATATATATAAAGATTGGCTCTTTGATAAGAGTTCAGTCTAGACCATTGTGATATCAATAAGACTGTTATATTCCTGAGGGGGAAACACATGGTCTCCAGTGAGGTGAGGAGGAGGAAGAAGAAGGGAAAAAATGAGGGGGTGGGAGGAAGAAGTGGAGGAGGCCTCGTCTTGTTCCACTTTTTACCAATCATCTCCTTTCCTTTAGGTTCTAGTTGGTCTTTGATAATTAGTGATAATCCACCCAGTCCCCAACATCACTGTGAGGATCTCTCTCTCTCTGTCTCTCTGTCTCTGTCTCTCTCGGTCTCTCTCTCTCTCTGTCTCTCTGTCTCTCTCAGTCTCTCTCTCTGTCTCTCTGTCTCTCTGTCTCTCTCTGTCTCTGTCTCTCTCTGTCTCTCTCTGTCTCTCTGTCTCTGTCTCTCTCTGTCTCTGTCTCTCTCGGTCTTTCTCTGTCTCTCTGTCTCTGTCTCTCTCTGTCTCTGTCTCTCTCTGTCTCTCTGTCTCTGTCTCTCTCGGTCTCTCTGTCTCTGTCTCTCTCGGTCTCTCTGTCTCTGTCTCTGTCTCTCTCAGTCTCTCTCTGATGAAGGGAGAAGGGGAAGAGCAGGAATTACTTCAGTGTCCTCTTTGCCTGGAAGGTCTTTAACCCTATGTGAGAAAACAGACATCCTGTTGTTAGGGGGAGAAAGAGGAGGATATACAGGAGAATAAGGAAGAGGGGAGAGACAGTGAGAGGGGGTGTAGTTGTTTACTGTTGACTAGGGGCATTGGTTTAAATCCCTGGTGGGGTAATGCCTTGAACCTGGCTGAAATGAAGTCTGAATCAAGTCTGGCAATCACCATTTTTGTATACATGGAAAATATACTGTACGATTATGCAAACTTTCTTTACCAACTTTGCCTTTTTCTTCTAGGAGAAGACAGCAGCTGTGACTTTGGATGGCCATAATGACAGACCGTTGTTTAACCCCTCGTTGTTGGATGGTGAGTCTGTTTTCCATCCTTGAATTTTCAAAATAGTTTATTACTGTGCGCTGAGTGTTTGATTGCCCTACGCTAGTCTCTTATTGTGTGTGTAGCGAGCTCAGTGGTGGCTAGGTGGCCGTGCCCTTCCAGAGAAGTGACTAATTGACTAACTCCTGAGCACATGGATTAGGATGGACGAGAACCCATACTGCAGCTAATAGTAATCTCTGTGTACGTGGCAGAATCAGTCTGGTGTAGACACAGTAACCGAGGCCAATGGATGCTCTATGGATTGTCCTGCTCCACCTGCCAGTCACAGGGCATGGGTGTCTGTGTGTGAGGCTGATTGTGGCATCACCACAGGGTCTACTGTGTGTGTGTGTGTGTGTGTGTGTGTGTGTGTGTGTGTGTGTGTGTGTGTGTGTGTGTGTGTGTGTGTGTGTGTGTAGGGGGGGGGGGGCTCTGTGACATGGATCCCTCCGACTGAGTGAGAGAGGAATGTGGGATGGCACACTGTGCCTGCTTACCCCAACCTGGTCACCATGGTGACTGATTAAAAGGTGATGCGTGGAGCTGACAGGTTGACGGTAAGCAGCTGAGCAACACTCTACAGGCGTGGGACTGACTGAACCTCACGTCACAGCTGACCTGTGGGCAGGTGAGACGTAAGGGCCATGAGGGCCTGTTCCAGAATTGTCCCCCGTAGCTGATCTGAGGACTGTTGAATTGGGGACTGAGTGTGAATAGAACAGACCGTGTGAAGGCCACACGTCATTGAGTGCGATCGTTCAATATGAAGTGTCTCTGACGTGACCTCTTATACAGTACCTTCTCTCTCTTTGATTTCCACACTGTGTCAGAGAGTTGCTGCTGTGGACTTCAGTTAGCGTCCCTTAACCATTAAGCAGTGAGACTTGCCACTACAGGACCCGTCATAAACAACACAATGTGATGACAACAGTGACACCGCTCCAACAGTGGGATCTGATCTGAAGCCAGTGAAGAGTCCCCTCCACAGAGGACAATACCTGCTTGTGTTGGTGAGAGGTTGTGGAATGCAGACTCTCACACTGACCTCGTGTCCGGAAATAGGAGAGGATTGTAGTAGTGGAGCGCTGGTTTGGACGGAGAGTAACTCAAACCTGTTAAAGAATGTCAAGAATCTATGTGTTAAAAGTTCCCACTGGGTCTCTCTCTCTCTCTACGGCTGGATCCTGGCAAATAAGAGACAGCTGTGTCGGAGGGAGAAGGAAACTGAGAGAAGTCACATTGACATTGATTGAATTGAATTGAGTGCGCATCCTCTATATGGAAAACATTACTGTATTGTACATGCACGCACACACACACACACACACACACACACACACACACACACACACACACACACACACACACACACACACACACACACACACACACACACACACACACACACACACACACACACACACACCAAGCTCAGGCAGACATGTAGCAACCAGGATGTTGGTGTGTGTTGATATGCTGTAACTCAGTGGGTAATTAAAGCAGCTCATGGTAGAACTGCTGAAACAGACAGACCGAATTTGTATAATTTCTTTATTTAACCTTTTAACTTATGATTACACCTGTTTTAAAGTGCAATTGGAGACCTAACAGGTAGCCCTGCTCATTTCTGTTGGTTTAGTGGTCTACTGACTCGGCTCTACTGACTCGGCTCTAATGACTCGGCCCTACTGACTCGGCCCTACTGACTCGGCCCTACTGACTCGGCCCTACTGACTCGGCCCTACTGACTCGGCTCTACTGACTCGGCCCTACTGACTCGGCCCTACTGACTCGGCCCTACTGACTCGGCTCTACTGACTCGGCCCTAATGACTCGGCCCTACTGACCCGGCCCTACTGACCCGTGTCTACTGACTCGGCTCTACTGACTCGGCTCTACTGACTCGGCCCTACTGACTCGGCTCTACTGACTCGGCCCTACTGACTCGGCCCTACTGACTTGGCCCTACTGACTCGGCCCTACTGACTCGGCTCTACTGACTCGGCTCTACTGACTCGGCCCTACTGACTCGGCCCTACTGACTCGGCCCTACTGACTTGGCCCTACTGACTTGGCCCTACTGACTCGGCCCTACTGACTCGGCTTTGTACTGGGACTGAGCCTGTGTATAGCTTGCAGTCTCGTGTCTCTTTT